>NC_091159.1:43435792-43521599 GCF_040958095.1 Procambarus clarkii | reverse complement strand
ATCAACACAAACAATAAACAGTGTTTTACCTATAATCCAACCATGGGTGACCCCAAGCAAAATCATTGTTGGATTATTATCAATCGATGATTCAGAACTGAACTTTGTGGAACTGTGTGTTGTCTAGGAATAAGAAGAGCAAAGATATTCCTGTTTGGAGTACCAAATGGGCTCCCACCACCACTAATCTTTGGACACATTTTCACAATATAATCTCCAATATCTGTGTTATTGTTTATTTTCAATAAAAAGTTTTTAAATAAAACCTACACTAAATAATGAAAAATGTTAGACAAGTAGAGCCTAAACCCACGTGGACATTTCAGTAGCCTGGGACATGTGTACCTTGGACATCCAGACCTTTACTTTACTTGTGTCAAGTGAAGGAGAGCAAGAATTAGAGGTTGCATGACATGATGCCTCTGCCATTTCACTACTCTTTTCTCTAAGTAGATGAGTATCATGCTGAAATTGAAGGAAGTGCAATTTTAGATTAACGTAAAATTTAATTTAAATATTATAAAACCAGCGTTGAATGTAATGAAATGCCAGTTTCTGGGTAAGTCCTGGAGGCTCGCCGAGTCTATAATCACTGATTAAGTGCCATGCCGTACTACCTAGTATCATCAGTTGCAGCGTTCTTTTTGCCTAAAGGGATCCACAAGCCAGAACCTGGCCGCCTCAGGGAGGTGCAGAGAACAATGGCCTGTGGTCACTTTACACTTAATGTTATCATCTTTACCATCACCAGGGAAGGAACCCAGAAAGATATACAAATCAAAACAAACCACTGCATGGTTTAAAAAAAAAAGCTCTCAAAATGTCAAAAGAATTCCCCCAAAATAAAAGAAACAACCAAAACATGGTGAAACTAGCCCCCGCTAGTTAGCTTCACCTCTTTGTTGTGGGGAAGGGGAAGCCAACCCAGGGAGGCATGGATGACAGGCTTTATAAATATATAAATATATAAATATATATATATAAATAAACAGTATATATATAAATATATATATATAAATATACAGTATATATATAAATATATATATATATATATATGTCGTACCTAGTAGCCAGAACGCACTTCTCAGCCTACTATGCAAGGCCCGATTTGCCGAATAAGCAAAGTTTTCTTGAATTAATATATTTTCTCTGATTTTTTTCTTATGAAATAATGAAGCAACGCATTTCATTATGTATAAGGTTAATTTTTTTTTATTGGAGTTAAAATTAACGTAGATATATGACCGAACCTAACCCACCTTACCTAACCTAACCTAACCTATCTTTATAGGTTAGGTTAGGTTAGGTAGCCGAAAAAGTTAGGTTAGGTTAGGTTATGTAGGTTAGGTAGTCGAAAAAACATTAATTTATGAAAACTTGGCTTATTAGGCAAATCGGGCCTTGAATATTAGGCTGAGAAGTGCGTTCTGGCTACTAGGTACGACATATATATATATATATATAAATACATTTATATACACTTCATATCATATAAATACACTGGTGACCTGAGGGAGGGAGGGTGTCAGGGAGCCTCTGGGACTCACCCAGAAACTGGAGTTTCATTATATTCAAAGCTGGTTTTCTGTGGGTAGCCCTCCAGACTACCTTGAAGTTACCTTGAAGTGTTTCCGGGGCTTAGTGTCCCCCGCAGCCCGGTCGTCGACCAACGATCGGTCATTGCTGGACTAGTAAACCAGGCTGTTTGATGCGGCTGCTCGCAGCCTGACGTATGAATCCCAGCCTGGTTGATCAGGTATTCCTTGGAGGTGCTTATCCAGTTCTCTTTTGAACACTGTGAGGGGTCGGCCAGTTATGCCACTTGTGTGTAGTGGAAGCGTGTTGAACAGTCTCGGGCCTCTGATGTTGATAGAGTTCTCTCTCAGAGTACCCATTGCACCTCTTCTCTTCAACGGGGGTATTCTGCACATCCTGCTATGCCTTCTGGTCTCGTGTGGTGTTATTTCTGTGGGACCAGCCCCTCTAATATTTTCAACGTATAAATTATTATGTATCTCTCCCAGCTGCGCTCAAGAGAATACATATTTAGGCTCTTTAGTTGCTTTAAAGTAGTTTAAATATTTTACTGAGTGGATTCTAGCAGTAAAGGATCTCTGCACGCTCTCCAGGTCAGCAATTTCTCCAGCTTTGAAAGGGGCTGTCATTGTGCTATCAGTACTCCACTCTAGAGAGCACTAGTGTCTTGAAAAGTATCATCATTGGTATAGCATCTCTAGTGTGAAAGATTCTTGTTATCCAACATGTCATTTTTCTTGGAGTTGTGACGGCTACTTTATTGTGTTCTTTGAAGGTAAGGTTTTCCGACATGAGTACACCTAAATCCTTTACATTGCTTTTTCGTTCTATGTTATGATTTGACTGAATTTTGTACGTGGTTTCCGTTTTTATATTTTAATTTTTCCGTAGCACATAAGCTGGAACTTACCTTCATTAAACACCATATGTTCTGTAGCCAATAGAAAGACCTGATTTACATCTGATTGGAGGTTTGCAGTGTCCTCTATGTTGTCTACTCTCATGAAAATCCTAGTATCATCTGCAAAGGATGATACAGTACTATAGATTGTGTCCTTGTCTATGTCCGATATGAGGATGAGATAAAGTACCGGAGTACCCTGGGGAACTGAGCTCTTCATGGTTGATGGACTGGATTTTATTTTGTTGACTATTGCACATTGGGTTCTGTTAGTCAGAAAATTGTAGATCCATCTGCCTATTTTTTCGGTAATTCCTTTTGAACGCATTTTATGTGTAATAACACCATGGTCATATTTGTCAAAGGCTCCCCTGAAGCTAACTACCCAAAGAGAGACAAAATTGTGAAAATTTACCAGGGAGGTAGGATCACTGCAGGTATCAACTCGAAGACGAGACCAAAGGCCGCAACAGATGCCCCAAGGCAACAGAAGGCTGCAAGAGGACCAGGAACATTTAGCAGATACCTGGCAGCCAAAACCCTATTTGACCTCTAAAACCCCTACGTCCAAATATCAACCCAAGACTGATATGTTGTTGACCAAACCACACACTAGAAGATGGAGACAACAACGTTTTGGTCCGTTCTGCACCATTATCAACTCAATTGTGATGAGGCGAGGGAGGCCCTGGCATAAGTAAGGCAAGAGAGGTGAGGAAGAGGAAATCTTAGAGGAAGGTATGAGCAAGGCAAAAGGCACAGAAGGGATAAGTGTAATAATAGGAGTAAGAATGGAAGCATAAGAAAAAAAAAAGCATAAAAAACTAGCGTTAAATGTAATGAAACGCCATTTTGTAGGCGAGTCCCGGAGACTTCCCGGAGCTATTCAGGCTGATATGCTACTGTCAGACTTTGGCATCAGTCATGTGTATGGAGTTCTGTGGGCCTACCTGGGACCACAAGCAAGAACCTGGCCCCCCTCACAGTGGCACGAGGAGCAATGGCCTATAGAAATTCCCATGTGGTTGCCATCGAAAACACTGCCGCCTAGACAAAGCCTGCAGATGGGACACCAACAACGAAGCCACCTGATCACCATAGAGATGATGATAGACTCGAGTAAAAAATACCATACGCGTTCACTCGAGGAGAAGATTGAACCAGCTGCATGACTCACTTGTCCGATCTGCTGAAAGAGGCGGAGCCGCGGGAAAACCTCCGGGTCCTGACACCGTGCAAGCAGCGCCTGAAACCAAGGCTGGGCCGGCCACCATTGGACCAAAAGGACTACTCTCCCTGTAAAGTCTCCAAGTGAGTCAGGACCTGGAGCAACAGCTGAACTGGGGGAAAGAAGTACAGGAACCCCCACCTCGACCAGTCCTGCCGAAAAGCATTGATCCCGACGGCCTCACAGTCGGGGAAGGGCGCCACATATATCGATAGGCGCCACGACCACGCCGACGTCCATTCCGTGGAGAAGGGGGACAAACCGAGACAGGCCGTCCACCAAGACATTGGACACCCCCCGAATGTGAACTGCCAGAAGAGCCAAACCCCGAGAACTCAGTAAACGAGTCACCCGAAGCGACCAGCGCCAAAGAGCCAGGGGACCGCATCAAACCCCCTCGGTTCAGGCAATTCAGTCCTGGGAGGCAACCTGGCAATCTTCAGGCAACCTGGGAGCAGTCCAAATGGAGCCTGATCTTCAATCTGTGGGTGACCCGAACCCTACGAAACGCAAACCAAATGGCCACGAACTCCTCCAGAGTGCTGTGGGCCCGACGGAAGGACAGACCCCATCGCCCCTGGCCGGCCTGGTGATCACTAGTCACAAAGCCCCAGCCGAGAGACGATGCATCCGTGAACACATTGAGCGAGGGCTCGGGTAAGCGCCATGACATTGAACCCTGAAAAACCCGAAGAGGAAGCCGGCAACGCAGAAACTGACGCAAAGTCCCCGGGGGTCGAACCCAGCAATCGCGAAAGAGGCGGAAGGGACGTCCCCGAAGGAACCAGAACAGGTGATGCAGCCAAACCCGACCCGGCAGGTAGACCAACATTGCAAAGTTCAGGCTCCGCACAGACCCTCAAGCAACCACCAGGTGACCCGAACCCTCCAGAAAACAACAAAGGCGGGACCACAGGTGAAGGAGAGACTCCGGAGGGAAAGACAAGGAAGCAGTCCAAGAGCCCCAAACAAGACCCAGCCAAGTCCGAACCTAGGAGGGGACCAGGTGGGACTTCCTCCAGTTCACCAAGAACCCGAACCCCCCCCCCCCCCCAAAAAAAAAGAAAACCCTGCTGGTGAAAACCTGGTGAAACCTGGAAACCTGGAAAACCTGGAAACCTGGTGAAAACAAGCTGCATAGTACCCTGCGCCCCGTACCAGTGCAAATTGCCCCTTACCCTAAGGTAAACAAGGAAGACAAAACACCCCAGCACAAAAGGGCAACCGAAAACCAAGCAGTAAACGGCCTCGCAGAGGCAGAACCCAAGGAACTTGTGGAAGGTGGCCCCAAGCCCCAAGGGCAGTACTTACTGGGAACCTAGGGAAGGGAGCCCTAGGCGCATGCAGCCCAAGTACTGAAAAAAATCTCCTGGCTCGCACACCACCTAGAAGACAGTCACCACACACAAGGCACAGTGCTGAAACAAACACTAGAGCCAGAGCACACGACCGCTGCCTATAGCATCAACCTCAGAACTGGGGTGTGGATGGCTAGCATGGGGGTCTGGGGCTCCCCCTATCCCCTCCCAGGGAGGGGGAAGCTGTGCAGACAGAGGCGTGGCGACGTGTGACATTATGATCATTTGTTCGTTTCTGTTTGGGGAGTTCTACCCACTTGTTCGGCTTCTTGTAGCAATTTTCACCAGGGGCGTTTACCTTTCTGGGTGCCTAACCCGGTCGATGGCAGACAAAGAATGCTTTCAACCACACAGGGGGTCTCTATAGACCATTGCTCCTCGTGCCTCTGTGAGAGGGCCAGGTTCTGGCTCGTGGTCCCCGTTAGTCCCACAGAACTCCATACACATGACTTATGCCAAAGTCTGACATTAGCATATCAGCCTGGATAGCTCCGGGAAGCCGCCGGGGGCTCCCCCCCCCCCCAGAAAAGATGGGTAGGCTTATGTTAGGTAACTTTTAATAAAGTTTAAGACAATTGAGTTCTAAACGTTCTAATACAGCATACAACAGCCAAAGCAGCAAACTTACAAACGTCATGGGGACGAGGATAGATCGCAAGCTGGCTAGACTTGTCAACCCTGTAAACGACCTGGGAGACCCCGAGCCCTTCATCAAGAAATGAGGGGAAACCATAGAATAAACCGATTACCAGGACTGAAAGAGCAGAAACCCCTGCACCGGAGGAGAGCACGGAGCTTACCAACCCAACCCCCAGAGGCCAATGCCAACAGAGAAACTTGGAAAAACACGAACCAAAGAGAAGAGAGATGAGAGAGCACACTGTTCAAGTACCAAGATGGCTCAGGCAGCGCACGAGCAGGCCGGAGGTGAAACAAAGCATGAGAAAGCATACGAAATGGGGCGGAAGTGACATCCACCCGGAACGCAAGCTGGAGCAGCTCTGCCAATGCCGCACAATACAAGGCGACAGTATTGGCATCAAATGACAGTCCTGAAAAAGCCAAGAAAGAAGGAATAGACAACCCGATCAGAAATAGAAGACAACCTATGAAGAGAAGAAAATGGCGGAGAGAACGGCAGGAAACATCACACTGTCGCCGAGACAAAGCTTACAGGTCGGACACCATCAACAAAGCCACCTGATCACCACACAATTGGTGATAAATCCGTGTCAAAAAGTCCAGATGCGAAGAGCGGAGTAGAAGACAGAACCGGCCTTGAACTGGACTGGTCCGATCTGCTGTAAGAACAGAGCCGCAGAAAGTGGCCCGGATTCGGACACCAAGCAAGCAGCGCCTGGAATCAAGGCTGGACTGGCCACCAATGGGCCACTAAGACGACTCCTGTGGTAAGACTCCAACTGAGACAGAACCCAAAGCAACAGCTGCACTGGGAGGGGGAAGAAAAAGAGATACAGGTAACCCCCACCAGTCCTGCCGAAAAGTGTCCACCATGAATGCTCCGCAGTCGGGGAAGAGCGCCTCATATATCGGGAGATGCCTCTACCACACCAACACAAAGAGGTCCACCTCTGGGAGCCCGTACGTCCGGCAGAGCAAACTGAAGGCGTCGGCGTCGACCGTCTATTCCATGGACTGGGTAATGAACTGAGACAGGCCATCTGCCAGGACGTTAGACACTCCCCAGATACCCAAATCCTGAGAAACCAGCAGACGAGCCACTTGAAGCGACCAGCCCCAAAGAGGCAAGGACCGAAGGGAACCCCCACAGTTCAGGCAATGAATCACCGGAGAACAGGCCGAATGGAACTGGATGGTCAAACCCTGAGTGACCCAAACCCTCCGAAGTAACAGCCAAACCGCCAGGAACTCCAGCACCATGCTGTGAGTATAAAGGTGCGAGTATAAAGTGGGGTCCATTCTTCTGTTGAAGGACGGAAGGACGGACCCCACCGCCTCTCACAGTCCTGGCAAGCACTGGCAACAAAGCCCCAGCCCAAAGACAAAGCATTCATGAACACATCAAGTGAGGGCTCAGATAGGCGCCAAGGCACTGAACCCTAAAAAAAACAAAAAGGAAGTCAGCACACAGCGACCAATGCAAAGTCACTGAAGGCTGAACCCAGCGATCTAGAGAGAGGCGGAATTGGCATCCCTGAAGGAACCAGAACAGACGCCAAAGCCAAACCCAACCCAGCAGGTAAACCAGCACAAGTTCAGACTCCCACATCACTGCTCAAGCAACAGCCGAGTGACCGGTGACCCTTCCCCCCCCCCCCCCCCAGAAACAGCTGAAGGCACCATTTCCATGTCTGCAGCCGCAGACATGGAAGTGGTGCGAGAGTCCTAAACAAGACCCAGCCAGGTCTGTACCTGGGACGAAACCAGATAGGACGTCCACCAGTTCACCAGGAACCCAAACCCGGCATACTGGGAAAGAACCACACCCTCTGGCGAGCAGACAAGTATACCGGCTGGGAGACCACACCAGCCAGTCATCGAGGTAGGCCAGAAGCCCAACCCCTAGCAGACGGGTCACCACGACCCAGATAAGACGCGTGAATACGCGAGGTGCCAGATTCAAGCCAAAAGGAAGGCAATGAAAGCAGTAAGCCTGACACCCCACCACAAAATCTAACCAGTCCCTGAACCCCAGATGAATGGAAACGTGCCAATACGCATTCCTGAGGTCCAGGGACACCATCCAGGCATCCGGCTTTAACAGAAGCCAGGCCTGAGAGAGTGGAAATCAGAAAGGAGGGGAAAGTAATCCAGAGGTTCAAACAGGACAAGGCCAGAATGAACCACATACGCACAGTCCTGTTTTGGCACTGGAAACAGGTGGGAACCCATCTGAGACACAGGATCGTTTCGACCACACCCAAGCACACCCGACAGAGTGCAGGGGAAGAAGTCTGTCCCACCAACCCCCAAGCCCCCTAAAGGTGAAGCCGTCAAATGCCACCACAGGCCGGAGGATACGAAGCAAAATGCCCACGAATCATTGGACCAGGCGTGAGCAAACGGGACGAGCTCCCCCCCCCCTCCAATCGCCCCTTAGGAGAAGCCGGCTGAAGAACAGAGCGATCACTGCACCGACCAGACGACGCCGGCTCAGAAACTGTCACCAATGACCCACCCTGACCTACGGAATCCTGGCATGACCCTTCCGAGAAGGTCGAGAATGGCCACCCCGGAGAACCAACAAGTCTAACATAGGAAGACAACTAGATGAAGCTGCCTGAAGAAATTGTGTGACAGCAATCTCTGCAAACAGCAACGGACAATACGGCGACAAAAACCTAAGAGCCAGAGCCCAATCAGATTCCAAGAAGAGTGAGCATAGCCTGCTGGCACGCTAGGTGAGAAGCAAACAATAGACACACCTGCCTCCTTGAATTGGCACAAACACCTTTAACAGTGCGGCAGATGTCCTAGCCGCCAAAGCCAGCACCTCAGACAAAAGCCCAGTACTCAATGCCCCCACATCCAGGGACACAAGCCAGTCCGAAGACAGCTCAAGAAGGGAAAAGAAGCGCAAGACATAAGCCAATCCCCCTCGGGTACGCAAGTCCTCAGCTATCAAAGATGCCAAAAGGGTGGGAACCTGCACGTGCTGCTGCACAAGGCCAACATCCCAAGGAGGCACAGGCACTAACAAGCATGCATTAAGGTGCTTAAACCCCCCTCCCTGGTAAACCTGCAGATCGGTAGAAGTATCTCGCCATTCAAGCGTGCGGGTCCGACAGAGCCCATGCCATGCCCCTAACGAAAAAAATGGGCAGTCTGCCAGCCAGGACGACTCCGGAAGCTCCAAATGCACCCAATAAGGAAAAGAAGAACCGAACTCAAACAAGGATGGATCCATGACAGGCAGAATCCGGATCTTGCAGAAGGCAAGCAGAAAGCACCTCCCAAACCTCCTTAAGAGAGACCTGAAAAGCAGAAAATCACCTGAAGGAAGGAGCCAAGGAACCCAAGGGCACCCGGAACAAAACCCAGGGAGGAGCCAACCCCAAGTCATACTCGTATACGGAAAAGGGGTAAGGAAATCCCCTTCCCCTGCAACAACAAGCCCCACAAAGAGGGCACTAACACCCAAGCGGGGTCAACGAGGGCCCAAGCCCCCCCCCCCCACCCCAGGACAACTCCTCCCCAGCCCCGGGATCCCCAAAGTCGGGATTTGGGGCAGAGCAGTCCTCCATACCCTCTATCCCTGAAGAAAAGGCTGAATCCAGGGTAAAGGCAGAAAAGGTGGTGGCCTGCTGGTGGGACCCCGAAGTCTCGGCAGGAGGAACCAGCTTGAATGCCTCCGTCCCCAACCTGAATGGGGCAGCCCCCGAAGCCGCCCAAGTCTCATTACCAACTAAACCTTGCTCCGACTCTGTAACCCTTAGACGGTTGGGAGCCGCAGGCAGGACATAGGGGACCAGGATGAACAACAGGAAAAGGACCAGGGAGCACGGACTGAACCAAAATTGAAGCAACTAATGCCCCAAAGTCCGGGTCCCTGTAACCAAAATGGGGAAACCGCGGGGCATCTGTGGGGGCAACCAACCTAGCGCATTGCAGCAACCTAAACCAAGCATGCAAAGTGGATGCCACCTGTACCCAAATATTAATGTTATTAGAATGGGTAAGCTGGAGAACATGCAGAGAACAAGACTGGCAAGACTCCGCGTCAAAAGTGTCATGGACCAAACAGGCAGCATGACGGACACAAAAGCAGTGACTGTCACCCAGAGACAAGGGCACACAGCAACCTTCAAACTCCCATGAGGTGAGCTGGAACTCTGAACATGCATCCGTAGGTTCACCGAGACCCAACAGGGTTTTTCAGGGCCTGTTGGGTCTCTGCTACTGCTACAGGAAGCCAGGCAAGGTGTTGCTAACCCATTAGACCCAAAGCTAACAAGGGGAAAGATCCATTTCAAACACTGAAATCCCTGTGACTTGTACAATCCGTGGGGCTAGCAGAGGGCCACCAAAATATTATAAGTGGTCTTATAGCCACACCAGGCAGATCCCCCACCAGGCTAACAAAACAAAGAGTAAAAGAAAAATCCTGCAAAAAATACAACGTCCCTAGAGAAAACAGGAGCCGGCTGCTGCATAGGTAAACTGGCTGTGCAAGACCTTGATGCCCCAACCAGCAACAATACCACTCCCTACCCAAGGCCAAGAAGGAGCCCAAAAAACCCAGCTGGACCTAAGGGGTGAGTAAATGCAGAGCAGCAAAAACTTCTATGGGAAATGGCATCCCGAACGCACCAGGAAAGATAACCCTGACATGCAAGGGTAGTACTCGCAGGGCACTTAGGAAAAGCTGCCTTAAGCGCATACAGCCCCCGGTACACTTCAGGTACACCTGGCCACCATACCCGAACAGCAGAGGACACCATGAAGGTAAAACACTGCCAGGAAACCAAGGCAGAGTTGACAACCGCCCTGGATTGCATTAGCCAACGAACTATAATGGCTGGGGTCGCCAGTGTGGGAGATCCGGTGCTCCCCCCTACCCCTCCCGGGAAAAGGGATCGTGCGCTGATGAGTGGTGCGGTGGTGTGGTGTGACATTTGCTTGTTTCCTTGGAAATTGGAGCGAGTCATGCCTCTCTGTTCGCTTTCGGCAGCAATTTTCTTATTATGTGGGATCTGTTTTGTTATGCCTACCTTTCTGGGTGCCTAACCCCAGTCGATGGCAGATAAGGAAACCCCCCCCCCCCAACCACAAGAGGGTTTTCCAGGGCCATTACTCCCTGTGCCTCTCTGAGGGGAGGAGGGGCCAGGTTCTGGCTCATTGTCCCCAGTAGGCTGACCTAATTTGACTAATGCCCTGGTCTAATAAAGTGCATATTAGCCCGAAAACCCCAGGGAGCCGAAGGGGCTCCCCACAGAAAGAACTCTGCAACTGATGACACTTTGTAGTATAAGCACTTAATCAGTGATGACAGCTTCAGAAAGCCGATGGGGATCCCCAAAGAAAAATGTACTGTATATGCAGGATCCATATTTACATAAGGTTCGATAGAAACTAAATATTAATGAAAAATTTACATCAGTGTCCAAAGTCCAGTTCCTTCAGTATTCAAAGGATTTAATGTCTATTTTCCTTTGGTAATCTGCCTTTGTGGAGGTCTCTCTCCCCACCCTTCACAGTAAGTGTGTCTGTGTGTGTTTCCCCACCCTTCACAGGGTGTGTGTTGGTCTCTCCCCATCCTTCATAGGAAGTGTGTCTTTTCCCAAACTTCACAGGACGGGGGGGATGAGGAGGCAAAAAATATTATGTGTAATTACCTAAGAATATATATGTGTAATTACCTAAGTGTAATTACCCAAGTGTAGTTACAGGATAAGAGCTACGCTCGTGGTGTTCCCGTCTTCCCAGCACTCTTTGTCATATAATGCTTTGAAACTACTGATGGTCTGGGCCTCCACCACCTTCTCATCTAACTTGTTCCAACCGTCTACCACTCTGTTTGGGGAAGTGAATTTTCTTATATTTCTTCGGCATCTGTGTTTAGCTAGTTTAAATCTATGACCTCTTGTTCTTGAAGTTCCAGTCTCAGGAATCTTCACTGTCGATTTTATCAATTCCTGTTACTATTTTGTACGTAGTGATCATATCACCTCTTTTTCTTCTGTTTTCTAGTTTTGGCATATTTAATGCTTCTAACCTCTCCTCGTAGCTCTTGCCCTTCAGTTCTGGGAGCCACTTAGTAGCATGTCTTTGCACCTTTTCCAGGTTTGTTGATGTGCTTCTTAAGATATGGGCACCACACAACAGCTGCATATTCTAGCTTTGGCCTAACAAAAGTCATGAACATTTCTTTAGTATATCGCCATCCATGTATTTAAAAGCAATTCTGAAGTTAGAAAGCATAGCATAGGCTCCTTGCACAATATTCTTTATGTAGTCCTCAGGTGATAGATTTCTATCTAGAACCACCCCTAGATCTCTTTCTTTATCAGAATTCTTTAAAGATTTCTCACATAATATATAGGTTGTGTGGGGTCTATGTTCTCCTATTCCACATTCCATAACATGACATTTATTAACATTAAATTCCATTTGCCAAGTGGTGCTCCATATACTTATTTTGTCCAGGTCTTCTTGAAGGGCATGACAATCATCTAAATTTCTTATCCTTCCTATTATCTTAGCATCATCAGCAAACATATTCATATAATTCTGTATACCAACTGGTAGATCATTTATGTAGACAATAAACATCACTGGTGCAAGAACTGAACCCTGTGGTACTCCACTTGTGACATTTCTCCATTCCGATACATTGCCTCTGATTACTGCCCTCATTTCACTGGTGCAAGAACTGAACCCTGTGGTACTCCACTTGTGACATTTCTCCATTCCGATACATTGCCTCTGATTACTGCCCTCATTTTTCTTTCAGTCAGAAAATTTTTCATCCATGTTAGAAGCTTACCTGTCACCCCCTCCAATATTTTCCAGTTTCCAAAACAGCCTCTTATGTGGAACTCAGTCGAAAGCCTTTTTTAGGTCCACATAGATGCAGTCAACCCAACCATCTCTTTCCTGTAATATCTCTGTGGCTCGATCATAGAAACTGAGTAAATTCGATACACAGGATCTTCCAGATCGAAAACTATACTGTCTGTCTGATATTATATCATTTCTCTCCAGATGTTCTACCCATTTAGTTTTGATTAGTTTTTCCAATACTTTCACTATTACACTTGTCAATGATACAGGTCTATAATTGAGGGGGTCTTCCCTGCTGCCACTTTTGTAGATTGGAACTATGTTAGCCTGTTTCCACACATCTGCTACGATTCCTGTACACAGGGATGCCTGAAAGATCAGGTGAAGTGGAATGCTGAGCTCAGATGCACATTCTCTCAGAACCCATGGTGAAATGCCATCTGGGCCAGCTGCTTTGTTCTTACTGAGCTCCTTTAGCATATTTTCCACTTCATCTCTAGACACCTCTATTCGCTCTATGTTGCTCTCTGGAATTCTTATTGTGTCTGGTTCTCTGAAGATTTCATTTTGTACAAACACACTTTGGAACTTTTCGTTTAATGTTTCACACATTTCCTTTTCATTTTCCGTGAATCTGTTTCCCATTTTCAACCTCTAGATATTATCTTTTACCTGCAATTTGTTGTTTATGAATTTGTAGAATAGGCCCGGTTCTGTTTTACATTTATCCGCTATCCCTTTTTCAAAATTTCTTTCTGCCTCTCTCCTTACTGCCGTATAGTTGTTTCTCGCATCTTTGTATCGCTGGTATGTTTGGGGGCTTGGCCTCTTCCTATACTGATTCCATTTTTGTGTCTTTTGGTCTCTGGCCCTCTCACAATTTCTGTCGAACCAATCCTGTTTTCTGGCACTGCCTCTCTGTTTTGGTATGAATGTTTGTGTGCCTTCCTCGTATATTTTTAAAAATTTGGCATACATTTCATTTACTTCCCTGCCTTGCAACAATTCTGTCCAATTACACTCATTAAAAAAAAATTGAAGTTCCCCATAGTGACCTCTCCTTAAATCAAGTTTATCAACTGTTTCAATGTCCCCATTTTCTTCTAGATGATATCTTAAAGCATAATCAATGTCTAACAGGACGTGATCACTCTTTCCCAAGGGAGGAAGGTACTGGATGTCAAATATCTCTTCTTCTTTCCTGCTGAATACTAGATCCAGTACTGACGGTACATCTCCTTCCCTCATTCTTGTGGCCTGCTTTATGTGTTGATACAAGAATGTCTCCAAAATGAGGTTCACAAATCTGCATGTCCAAAAGTCCTCCGTTCTTGCTTCATAGGCCTCCCAGTCTATTGCTTTAAAGTTGAAGTCCCCCAGTATCAACAGTCGTGATTTATCTTTATCTGCTTGTGCAATAATATCTCTCATGACCATTATGAGGCCCTCTCGTTTGTCATCTAGTTCTTCCTTTGTCCATGTGTTGCTTGCTGGTGGGCTGTAGGCATTTAAAATTATCAGCTTATGCTGATTCCAGATCTGCAATGCCATTATGTCAATATGTCGAGGGTTTTCAAATATTAACTCTCTTACCTTCAGGTGTTTTTTCATCAGTACAGCCACTCCTCCTACCTTCCTAGTTTTCCTATCACATCTCCAAACTGAATAGCCTCTTGGGAATATGACTTCATTTATTATATTTCCTTCAAGTTTCATCTCTGATAATGCGACAATATCTGGGACCCTAAGCTGGATTATATCTAGCAACTCTAAAGTTTTTGTCCTCACTCCATCTATGTTGGTATATACAATTTTCAAGAACATGTTCCCTTTTCCTTTGCTCTTTACTCCCCCTTCCACTACTGATCTTGTGTGCTTTGTTTTTATGTACCATTTCACAAGCTTTCCAGTCCCTGTCACTTTGTAGAAAAAAAGAATTTGTCTTCTTCATTTCTATCCCCATTTAGACGTTTTGCCTCAATTAGGTTCATTTTCAGCTTTTCTCAGTCTTCCTTGGAGAGGTCTTGTCTTATTGACCAAAGTTTGCCAACCTCATCACTCTGCAATTTCCTGGCATTTCTTAGCACTTCCATCATGTTTTTCACTCCATTAAATGTCACCCTTTAGGGGCGGTTCTTGTCTTTCTCATATTTTCCTATCCTTCTAAAATCACAGACATTTTCCTTTGTACCTTCTCCTAAACCTACTATTTTCTCTATGATTTTCATCTCTTCTGCTGCTCTGTCCACCCTAGATGAAATTTCCTTCTCTAAACATCCAAAAATGATTATGGACTTAGTTCTATCTGCAGTGTTTTGTACTAGTTTACTGTTGGTAACCAGTTCTTTCCTAATTACTTGCCTAATTTCTGCTTCTTGTTGGTCATTTCTGGTTTTGACTTCCGAACACACTTCTTTGATAGTCTCTCTCTTTTACAACTTGAGGCATATGTCGTTTTTATTTCTTCTTTATACTTTTCTAGTTCTTTATTCACTTCCTCTATGTGAGTTGTCAGTGAAGTTTCCAGTTGGAGATCCTTACCTAACTCTATGTTAGCCCTTAGGCTCGCTTGGAGTTGTTCACCATATGAGTCTATTTTCTTGTTTATTTCTTCAAGGTCACCACACTTCACTTTCCACTCCTCATTTTCTTTCACTAGTTCCTTGATTTGCTCTTCCTGATTTGTTACCTTGTCTGTTAATGCAGTAATAATCTTACCTTGCTGAAGAATACTCCCTTTTAGAGTGCAAAGCTCACTTCTAAGAGCTCCATTGTCCTCTTCCAATTTAAGCACTTTTTTCTTCATACTACTTTTGCATATCCTCAATTATCTCTAACCTGCCAAGAACACCTCCTTTCCTTATATCTTGTGATGAGAATCCTTTGAAACCATCATCTGTTGGTGTGTCTACATTCTCAGTGGGGGTGGTGGCGGCAGCCATCCTTGTTTTTGTTCTATAACCAAAACAACTTTTCCACTCAGCTATTTTCACTCACTTTTACTTGTTTATTGTATTTTATTTGCTTTTACACTTCCCTGAACCTTTATGTAACCTGGGACACCACTGTAGCCCTCAACCTGTTCCCAATACTTAGGTAATTCGATATTTCCAGGAGCTTGCTGCAGTGTGACTCCTGCCTCCTCCAGCTCACAGTCACCACACATACGTGCGTGTGTGTGTGTGTGTGTGTGCGCGTCTGTGTGTGTGTGATTACCTAAGTGTAGTTACAGGATGAGAGCTACACTCGTGGAGTCCCTTCTTCCCAACACTGTCATATAACACTTTGAAATTATTGATAGTTTGGCCTTGTTTAATGAACATAATTGAATCACTAATATGCACACAATACTTTTGAGTACAGTGGTACTTCGGGTTACGAATGTCCCTGTTTACGAACTTTTCGGGTTACAAGCCCGATATGTTCAGAAAATTTGAATCGGGATACAAACTTTGCATCGGGATACGAATTTGTCGATACACGTATGGCCGACCTAGCGCGTGGTGGCATGGCGATTGCGCCTCAGTTTATCAGTGCCTTGCGCCCGGCGACTATCCCACCTGAATTCTTCACAAGAATTTACAGTTTTTTGGCCATTTGAACATAAAAGTTGTTATTATATATCTTGCTATGGGTCCCAAGAAAGCCAGTGGTAAGGTTCAAAGCAAGAAATCACACGAGAGAATGACCACAGAGGAAAAACAAGAGATCATTCATAAACATGAAAATTGTACTCGTGTTGTTGAACTAGCTAGGCAGTACAAATCTTCAGGGGAGGAAGGAGGAGGCAGTAGAGAATGTCCCTTCCTCATTAATCAAGAAAATGTGTGCAGTATGGGAAGGACTGCAAAGTTTTGCTGAAAAGAATCATCCAGATAAAGCTGTAGTAGACCGTTGCATTGATCTTTTTAATGACAATGTGATGCCTCACTACATTCAAGTGTTGCAAAGAAGGGGAAAAACAATCTTCAATGGAACATTTCCTTGTGAGAAAAGTGAGAAAATCAAGCAGTGAGCCACAACCAGGACCTAGTGGTATGCAGGCAAAACATGCCATAGAGTGCACTCCAGAGAAATCTTCACTGCCTGATGTTATAATGGAAGGGGATTCCCCTTCCAAACAGTAACACCTCTCCTTCTTCCCTTCCTCACCATCTTCCATATGCCAACAGGAGTCATCAGCAAGGGAAAGTAATAACTTGAACATACTTTTGTAGTAAAGATTTGGTTGAATTAGGTATAAAATTTACTTTGAAGTGAAGTTTTTGGGGAGTCAGGAATGGATTAATTCATTCCCATTATTTCTTATGGGGAAATTCGCTCCAGTTTACGAATTTTCGGGTTACCAACCGTCTCCAGGAACGGATTAAATTCTTAAACCAAGGTACCCCTGTATAGCAATGGTTTACACATTTTATTATATAAATATATCACACTACACACTATTGAAAAATATTACAGTACTACAAAAAGCCAGAGAAAAAATCATAGACATTTAAATAATTAGGTTATACTGTATGGTAATATCTTTGGGGCAACTCCCGCCTGACAGCTCGTATAGAGGAGACCGGCCCTCGGACGTGTACTCTTTGTGCCTGACAAGTGCCCGACTCTTGCCAGACTTTCACCCTATTACGACAAAAATATGTCCCATACAATTTTATTATTATTTTTCCCGTAATCAGGGAAAACATTTTAACAATCTTGGAAGGATTTTTTTTTTTCTTGGGCACAGCGGTGTTGTTGGCTATTATTAGCAGTGCCGCCCAGAGGTTAAAATGTACATATACGAAGTGCTTTGTGCAAACAGTTAGATAAAAATTGTGTATATAAAGTTGTACCTCCACTTATGAATTTAATCCGTTCCCAGAGACGGGTTGTAATTCAAAAATTCGTAATTCCAACCGAATTTTCCCATAAGAAATAGTGCAAATAGAATTAATCTGTTCCACACCCTCAAAATATCAACTTAAATACACATTTTATACCAAATACTGCTCTTTTTTTCTAGTTACAATACAGTATGTATATCTCTTACCTTCATTGAGGACTCTTGTTGGCATCTTCTCTACTCACAACTGACATTCTCTACTGCCTCTATTCACAACTATTTTCTTAGGTTGAATCTTAACATTGACTTTCCTGGGACTCATGATGCGATATATATAATAATTACTTTTATGTTAAAAAAAAAGCACAAAAACCAATGAAATTCTTTACAAGTGCATTAAGCAGCTATTTGGTCGATACACAAAGTCGCTCGCTAATCGAGGTATGGTTATAAATCGAGTCATATGTTTAAACAAAATTGTGATCATACAGTAATTCGAAAAATTCGTAAGTAGGGACTGTCGTAGGTCGAGGTGTCACTGTACTGAACAATTAATGCCGTTCAAGGGGCTAGCTACCGGTAAGTCTTGTGTCGCTAGGCCTCACCAATCCTGTGCAGGACACACATCTTCATTCACCTCCCCTGACAACGTCCACCACTACCACCAACCTTCCCTGACAACAACTGGCACCACCTGCCTCGACTGACAACCACTGACACCACCTGCCTCGACTGACAACCACTGACCACCTGACTTCCCATAAAAACCACTAACACCACTTGCCTCCCATAAAAACCACTAACACCACTTGCCTCCCATAAAAACCACTAACACCACTTGCCTCCCATAAAAACCACTAACACCACTTGCCTCCCATAAAAACCACTAACCACCTGTCTTGCCTGAAAACCACTGACACCAGCTGCCTCCCATGGCATCTACTGACACCACCTGCCTCCCATGAAAACCACTAACACTACCTGACAATTATTGACCATATGACTTCCCTAACAACCACTGACACTACCTGCCTTGTGTAGTAAATATTCCTTCAACTACCATATAGTTATAAGATATCATATCTTTTATTTTCCGTACAGTGGGGCAGGGAAAATGGTGCCGCCTTGTTTTGGAGGGATCGTCTTATGCGGCGAATATAGGCCCAAACCTGAATTAGGTCTCTAAATTTTTTGGGTTGACCGATGTGCAGGATCGGCTTGTACGCCAGCATATATGGTACAGTAATTGGTTTTATTGCAAAGTTTCAAAGGGTATCGTTTGTGATCGGAATACTGCAAGTACTGATATGTCCTGCCATCAGAGCAAATTTTGGTGCATTATGCAACAATTTTTTTCCCCTACATAGGGCTTAAGGTCATTAACACTCCCCCTAAACGATGTGTGAAGATATTCTAAAATCTGCCCACAATGGATTATACAGGCACAATGAAATAACAATAGGAACATTCTTAGCACCACTATACATAATTCTTTAATGTTCCAAGCAAATATAAACAGGTATTACTACATAAAATATTACACAGTGCTGTATACAAAAACCAACAAATTCAGTGAAAACTATAATTAGTACTATTACTAGCATTTTAATATTTAACTGCTACTGTACACGTAATATGAGTATCACCAAGGATTTCTATTTTTTTTATAGAAACAATTGGAGATACAAACACAGGTTAAGAATGATAAGATGCTCATATTTAATGTATAATTTAAAGATCTGTTGATGCCATCTTGTGGTCAGTATTTTTTAAGTGATGAAATCTCAGTTCTTAAAATCCTTGACTGTTCATGTGCATGAAAGCATTACAACATGGCAAGCTTGCAGAGTGGAACACAAACGATTAATAGCACAACTTCTTGTTTCGAATTATAATAACAAAAATAGGGTAATAATTTAAACAAAAGTTCAAACAAATAAGTAATATTACCTGATTTTTAGCATGGGATGGCGATGGTGGCTGCTGAATGGCCGGAGAAACAACAATCTTTGGTTGGGCACCATCAACTATTGATGCAGCCTCAGTTGTCATCCAGCCAGCCATCTCTGCAGCTGTTTCCTCTCTCTCTGCTTTCTCCTGCATATGCGAGATTCCATAACCACTAAGTAAAAATAAAATTTTATATTTTATGCTGGCCCATGATGAACAGAGAAATACTGTAGTTTCATTGTCAGCTGTTAACACAATGCATCCCCCATAACTCCATTACTCACTTTCATGGAGGGAAGGCCTCAGTCCAAAGGAAAAAGTGTAATAAATTCTATTGAAGAAACTAAAACACAGGCTTTGAGAGTATACAGTACATGAAAATTATTTTTCTGGGCAATGCACCAGAATGACTGGTGCAATGCACCTTATGACTGCTCATAAGACAAACACAAAATAAAATGCAATTTAGTCAGAGTACTGTTCTGTACTATACAGTATAAAGTTTAGAAACAGCCAAAGCAAAATCACACCCAATATCATCATACTGTACACATTGTAAGTTGTGACCTTTCTCATAACCCATAAAGTACTAAGCTTAGGCTAGCTCATAATAACCCTTGCACAGAAACCCTCCAGAATTTCTTTATTGAAGGTCAACATTGCTCCAAATGGATAAACTGGAACTCAACTCAGAATGTATCAGATTTATAATTTGTACCAACAGAGAACAACGACACTTCTGTACCATGGGAAATTACACCCTTTTTAATTTTAATCCCTCCCTCTCCACCCCAAGAAGCAAATTAGAGATCAACCCAAGCTTCGTCTTGAGGCAAAGCTTAATATCTTAAGCCATATTGATGCTCTGTCCACAGAGCATTCTCTCTCTCAAATCATATACACTGATGGTTCCCTACACTGCCCCACGGGTGCAGCTAGAAGTGCAGTTGTCCTTACAATGGGCGATGGATTATATTTTGAGTGGGGCGTCCTTATAAACAACTGGACCTCTACCCTTCAGACCGAACTATTTGCCTTGGTTCTTGCACTGAAATGTGTAAATTCTCCAAACTTGATACATTAATTGTAAATGACTATCATCCTTAATTGCTCTCACCTCTTTAAAACATAACTGTAACATGCTCGTGTTTGAAGCTAGACACAAATACAACAAAATTATCATGTAACACATACGAGCAAGATGCAATGTTCTTTGCAGAACAGGTTGAGCAAGGAGTGGTGTAACTCTAGGTAATCATATCAACTTGAAAAACAGTCAAATTATTGGACACATCAACATTGAGTATCACACACTCACCTCCTCCTCACATCTCTTGTACTCGTCAATCTCGTATTGATACTTTGGGGATGTAATACCCAAGACGTTGGCCAGACCCTCGCCTACATAATCACATGCAGACAGCGCTGATGTCCCCGTATACAGCATCCAGTAATACAGCCATGGTCCCCACCTTAAGCTTTTCTGAAACAATAAAATATATTTATAAAATTAAAATACTGTACATACAACACTGTATAAACAAAATCCATTAATTTATCATTGTAGTTATATACAGTTAGTATTATACTCCATAATATGGAAAAATCTGAAGAATACTGTGCCACAATATACTAAAATTACATAACTATAAATGATAAATGTCAACTTACCGGGTCAACTAATGCAAGCGTATCTGGACGATTATCAGTCTCATCCTCTTCATCAGTGCTGTACTCCTCCAATGTGCCATCAGAGAAGTGAAGGATCCTCCTCGGCACCTTCAACTTTTGCTTTTTACAGTCCTCGCCCTTGAGTCCATCTTCATGCACATTTCCTGCAGGCTATGATTAAAAAATAGTAAGCAGTTTCATAATATTATTGAAAAACATTATTGATAGAAATGTGACCCCTACAGATACCAACCAGAAGATTGAATTACTGTAATAATATACTATAAGAGCAAGAAAGCTGCCAACTTGCTCATCAAGAACTCTCCTGAAACTAAACAAAACCCCTTGAAAGAGATGAATGTTGTCTATGCCTTTACATACCCAATTAGGGACTGTCAGCCCCACCGAATTCAATATACCTGTATAGGCAAGACAACAAAATCCCTTTCAAGTTGACAGCAAACAATGCACGAGTAGCAAGGACCTATTAAAGAACATATTATATTATTACATATGAATTATTATTATTATATCATATATTCTCTATACATAACCAGATCATCACCAGAGATATCCCCACAAGCAACACCAAACTAATCAACAGATACAGTTACAACAGAGGACAGAACATCGGTGAGGCATTATACATAAAGCAAACCAAGCCATTTATTAACCCTTTAACTGCGCAACGCGCCTGCAGGCCCACGTCTGGAGTGCGCTACGTGCCTCCGGGTATTTGTATTTTTCACATTCCATTCAAAACTCCCGTGGCTACATAGGGTTCACATCAGCTTCCTCAGGGCTCTTGTAAACAGATGCCATCTTTAAAAAAAATCGTGGTCCACATTTCCGGGCGGGAGAGCCTCAGTGGTCAGTGACCAACCAAGGCTGGTGCTTGCAGCATGAGCGCACAGCACTGCTGTTCAGCGTGTGACCACAGCATTGCCTAATAATGTCAAAATATATATATAACCTGTATTATTTAGCCATAATAGTATTATAGAAGAGCCCGAGTGTGATAATGACTGGGTACAATGTTCAAATATCAGTGATTCAATGCTGTTCACGATGTTCACAGCGCTAGCCACAGCACCACAGCATTATTTCGTCCATCTAGGAATCTTCAAACGACTTCTTAGGTTCCTTTTCAAAATAAACTTGTGGTCAATTATTCATTTACCGGAATTAGTGACCAGGATTGTGGTTATAATTAGCGGTGTGCGTAGTATTGTGGAAGGAGGAATTTTGGTGAGGGAGGGAGGAATTGAGGTAGCCTCACTGTGTGGCAGCCACTCTTGTTTTGCTCACCATACTAGCTTCGTGGTTCGCTATGGGGAACACACATGTACATCGGTATATACAGTGTGAGTGTATATAGTGTAATAACAGCAACCGGAGTATGTTGAGAGGAGCTATTTTGGTGAGGGCGATGACGTTGTAATCGTAGCGTCATCTGCTGTCTGCTGTGTGATTTCTCATGCAGTGTATGGTGGCCACTGTACTGTTTGGACACAATACTGGCTTACTTGCATAGTTCTGGTAAATAAAACATGTAGATAGGTATATATATAACATGTGTAAATAGTGTAATAAAAACAATACTGTAACAGTATGGTGGGAGGAGCAATGTTGGCGAGTAAGATGTTGGAGTGAGGGAGGGCTGGCTGGGTGTGGTTGCTCACACTCGCGATGTTCTGAATGTGTTGATGGTGAATGTATATAGTGTGTGACAGTGTATATTCTGTAAATAGATTGTATATATATACATAAATTAGCATGATACATAGTAAATATGTGCAACATATGTGTACACGAGTGTCATGCACATAACACAGGGTCTTTGGACAGTACGGATGTTTTACTGCCATAATATAGTGTACGTGTTCATTATACATAGGATTAGCACGTAAAAACAAATAAAATGTATTTGGAACTGTGCGCAAAAAATGAACAAAAATATATTTGCAGCAACTCGCGCACCCCGCCCCGGGCGCCCCACTGGCCCCAGGAGCGTACGTCACGGGTGAACGGGGAATGACGTTATGAGCCAACTTATGGACCCCATAGCAGCCAAAGTATGTACAATTTCGATTTTTTTTTTTACATACCCATACTGAGGGAAGGGTTTTTGACACTTTAAAAAACAAAAGAATTTTTTCAAGAGAATTTATTTCCTGCGCACTGAGGGGTATCATATTTGGAAGCGGCGCAGTTAAGGGGTTAATAGCAAACTAGCACTTAATTTTACACTACCAATTTCCAGAACACAACAGAACATACAACATACTGCACCAGCTCTCATGCAAACCAGGAGTGACAAGATACAGTGGACCTATAAGTGAGGTGCTTCTTCACTACATCCATTTCACCTCATCTTCACCTCATCCTCAGGTACATGTCATGCAGCAAGACAATTTGTAATAATTGACTGTGTGGGCTGTGCAGATGAGTGATGGGGCGAGGGAGTGTGACATTTGCTCGTTTCCCTGGGATTGAAGGGAGTTCTGTCTCTGTTCGGTTTTCAGTTGCAATTTTCCTACCTTACCTTTTCTTAAGTTTTGTTATGCCTACCTTTCTGGGTACCTAACCCCAGTCGATGGAAGATAAGGAAAACCCCCAACCACAGGGGGGAGGGTTCCCAGGGCCATTGGTCCCTGTGCCTCGCGTGGTCCCCGGTAGGCTGAACTCCTATGACTAATGTTTGTTTAGCTCCTGAGCTGGTTATGTACAAATGTAATTTGGAGTTCACTGCATAGCTATGGATTTTATGATAGATATGAATATTGGGCTCTAAAATGCTAACAAGACCATGCTAATTACCGTACCAACAAACTCAGACACTAGCTCATTAATTTACTACAGTATCATGCTTAGCTACAACAAATATTGGGGTTAAATTCATAAAACTGTTGTGTGTCTTTGTAGCTAGTCCCCCATCACTCACAGGATAGGTCTGGGCCTTTGTTATAAGGGCAAGCACATAAAATAAACTAAATGAAATTGTCAAGAGCAAGTTGTTGAGACAGAAGAGCACAGATCCTCCAATATGAAAAGAGCTCATGTACATTATCATGTGAGGCCTTCTTGAGGGGTTATCTTGAGATGATTTCGGGGCTTTAGTGTCCCCGCGGCCCAGTCCTCGACCAGGCCTCCACCCCCAGGAAGCCGCCCGTGACAGCTGACTAACACCCAGGTACCTATTTTAATGCTAGGTAACAGGGGCATAGGGTGAAAGAAACTCTGCCCATTGTTTCTCGCCGGCGCCTGGGATCGAACCCGGGACCACAGGATCACAAGTCCAGTGTGCTGTCCGCTCGGCCGACCGGCCTGAGCTCACATACAGAATCATGTTGCACACACTAATGATCAACTTGCCTGTTCCTGCTCCTGATGAACAGCATAAAGATCTGTCATCTGCAGTTCCATCTCCACCATCCTTGTCTTCTTCGTTGCCCAACACCTGCAAAAAAAAAAAAAAAAAAAAGTCACATTAGTTCCTTCCCATCCTGGCAACATGGCCACCTGGCCCACCTTGGCCACTCGGCCACTCGCCCCACCCTGGCCACTCGGCCACTCGCCCCACCCTGGCCACTCGGCCACTCGCCTGTCCAGGTCATAAGAGACAAGTAAAACAATGATGTAATATACTATACACAGATTTCATGAAAACTTTCTACAACTGTGACCATGTTGTTATTTTAACCAAAATGTGCACAAAAGCTATTAGTGGCCAAGTAAGAATATGGATCTTCAATTTCCTAATGAACAGAACTAAGTGTCACAGTCAACAAAGTAAAATCCAGATCACCCTCTATGAAAAGCTTAGTTGCCCAGGGTACTGTGTTTGCTCCAAAACTTTTTTCATCCTCAACAGACATAGTAGGGTCCTGTAGCAGGGTCAGAGTCCCTAGTATCAGACAGAGGGGTCCCAGTAGCATAGTCGGGTTCGTTCTCAACGCACAATCAAGAATTCCAGGTTCGAATCCCAGACGGAACAGATATGGTTATTCACATTTTGTTTCACCTAATGAACCTGTTCACCTAGCAGTAAGTAGGTACTCAGGAGTTAGTCAGCTTAATTGTGGGGTTGCATTCTGGGCAGGGTCAGTAATTCGACTTTGGGGAGTGGACTGTTGCAAAACTTACCTTCTGGTGGAGGCTAGGCTTTATAATAAATTGCCTATTAATACAGAGAGATTTGATGGGGTGCATTAACCCTTAAACTGCACAAAGCATCATATGATGCTTTGGAGTACTGCTCAAGATTTAAACGGCCAGCGGGGTAGAGGGGGCTCCCCCATACACTGCCCATGGGCTATAGTAAACAGCCGCCATTTTGAAAAAAATCCAGCTTGGCCACCAACATGTGGGAGACTTCAGTTACCCAACAGTCACCATGGGGAGCGCACGGCCAAACATCTCCAGGGCACGCACCATGCAATCATTGACTCAAGATCAAGTAAATAGTGAATTATTTTCGGATGGTGAAGAAAGTGATGTTGATGACTGACATCGATAAAGACTTTGAACAGGAGTCCAATGATAATAGCATGGAGAGTGAGACTGAGATTCAGCCTGCTCCCATGGCGAGGCTGAACATAGTACATAGAACGAAAAGGCAATGTAAAGGATCTGGGTGTACTCATGTCGTAAGACCTTACCTTTAAAAAACAATAAAGTAGCCATCACAACTGCAAGAAAAATGACAGGTTGGATAACAAGAACTTTTCGCACTAGAGATGCTGTACCGATGATGATACTTTTCAAAACGCTAGTGCTCTCTAGAGAGTACTGCTGTTGCACAATGACAGCCCCTTCCAAAGCTGGAGAAAATGCCGACCTGGAGAGCGTGCAGAGATCCTTTACTGCTAGAATCCACTCAGTAAAACATCTAAACTACTGGTACCGACTAAAGAGCCTAAATCTGTATTCCCTTGAGCGCAGGCGGGAGAGATACATAATAATCTACACGTGGAAAATAATGGAGGGGGTTGGTCCCAAACCGGCACACAGAAATAACATCACACGAGACCAGAAGGCATGGCAGGATGTGCAGAATACCCCGTTGAAAAGCAGAGGTGCAATGGGTACTCAGAGAGAACTCTATGAACATCAGAGGCCCGAGACTGTTCAACACGCTTCCACTACACATAAAGGGCATTTGCTCACAACCACACAGTTCTCGTACTTATTTAGAGTAGTAGGATATTTTGGGAGACAAGTCAAAGGAAGGTGAATTTTTCTGGTTTTAGTGAAGTTGAATCAGAGCATAAGATTACCACGCCCGTCGCTAGTGCCAATGGTATTACCAAGCGATGTTTTGTCGCATCAGCGTCTTACCCAGCCAAGTGTCGCCAAATGGCACCACATGGAGAAAATGTGGAACAAAGTCCCTCACATGTTCACGTGATTTTACCTCACCTTCAGTTCACGCCTGTACTTTGCGTAGACGGGCTTCAGCTCCTGGTCCATGGTGTGCAACAATTCCTCGCCGTGGTGCCGCTGTTTCGTCTCTCTGGACATTAGGTGCACTTGTGTGGAGGGATGGTGAAGATTTTGTTTCACTAATTTTTACCTTTGACAATAAAGATGTTAGGATTACAGACCTTTTTCCTGATACTGGTGAGGACATGTGTGAAATGGACTTTTTTACTGCATATTTTGATGAGCCGCTCATGGAACATATTGTTCACCAAACGAACATTCACATGGCTCATCTCATTGAACAAGAGTTAACAGATTTTTCATGATTACACCGTTGGAAAAACACTACTATAGGTGAAATGTATGTATTTTTTGCACTATGTATGTTGATGAAACATTGTGTAAAACACGTCATCTCAGATGTTACACGTCACTTGTGTTACACATGATTCTGTATTCTGCTAGCAATGTAGACATTCCCGGTAATGACCAACATGGTTTCTCAGGTAGTGTAGTGAAGACACTGATAGCACCATTGCTGAACAAAGACCACATTTTATACACATAACTATTATACAAGTCCCTTGCTAACTAGGTTCTTGCTTGAAAATAGAACTGGAGTGTGTGGCACAGTAAAGGCAAGAAGAAGGGAAATGCCAGTGTTTGACAATAATATTGAAGTTGGTGACTTGCCAGTTAAGAAAAAGTGATCAAATACTCTCAGTGTGGTGGAAAGACAGGAGAAGTGAACATGTTGACAACCGCTCACAATGGTACAATGCTGCACAGTGGCAAGGTGAACCAAAGAACGAAACAACCAATACATAAACCAGATTGTGTACTGGACTAAAATATCAACATGCGTATGGTTGATAAATGTGACATAATGGTGGTCACTATCAAGAGTGTATGGAAAACATTGAAGTGGACGAAAAAAATGTTTTTCCATCTTTTTGACAGAACCATGCTGAACAGTTTCAATAAGTATCTGGTGAAAACAGGTCGTAAACCAGCTTTCCGTACGTTTAATTTTACTATTGTGACACAGTTACTGACAAAGTATGGCAAAGACATTCCTGGCATACAAAGACCCATTCAGAACCCAGTATTGCACCATGCTGCCACACCCAGGCTCACTTACACAGAGGCCTTTCAAGTACACAGACTAAAATATTTGCCACCAATTGGAAAGCATTCAATAGACCAGCGTGCATGCATGAGTACAGTAGTTTGTAAAATCACACAAACGAGGCAACAAATGTAAACTGGTGCAAACATGGTGTGAAGCATGTGCCGTCCCTTTGTGTGCTGTCAACTGCTTCAATGACTACCACTGTGCCAAGGACCTCAAAATGTCCAATAATTGTGCAAAAACCTGTACATATTGAGTGAGTGCGTGTATATATATTGATGAAAAATCTGAATACATATTATATATCGTGTAAAAGAAAATATTTGTGTACACATAATTGTGACACTAATATGCAAGTGTGTATTGAATGGATG
This sequence comes from Procambarus clarkii, assembly GCF_040958095.1. Taxonomy (NCBI): domain Eukaryota; kingdom Metazoa; phylum Arthropoda; class Malacostraca; order Decapoda; family Cambaridae; genus Procambarus; species Procambarus clarkii. Next base: position 43,493,709 of record NC_091159.1, on the reverse strand, counting down.
AAAGTTGTATTATAATTCAACATCAAGTAACATTATATGGAACAGTACAGAGGTACCTCGGTTTACGAATGCCCCTCTTTACGAACTTTTCGGGTTACAAGCCCGATTTCTTCAGAAAATTTGAATCGGGTTACGAACTTTACCCCCGGGATACGAGTTTGTTGATACGTGTATGGCCGACCTAGCGCATGGTGGCACAGCGATCGCACCTCAGTTTCACAGTGCATAGAGACTATCCCGCCTGAATTCTTTGCAAGGAGTTAGTTTTTTCGGATTTTTGGCTATTTGAACATAAAAGTTATTACAGTATTGTAAAAAAATTAATTTATAATACATTTTATATTTCCTGAAAAATATAACATTTTGGTGCACATAATTGTGACACTAATATGGGAGTGTATTGAATTTATGACAGTTGTATTATAATACAACATCGTGACAATATATTGAACAATCCCAGTGAATAAAAATGGTTGGAAAATATGCCAGATACTGTAAATAATGCAGCAAAAGTAAATTCACAGCAACTTGTGCAGCTTGAATGCTACGTGCGATGCCTTTGGGACGCACCATGCTTGAGTGAGCAAGGTGTGTGACATCATCGGCCAACTTCTCAGCTCATTTACATCATTGGTAAGTGCAATTAATTTTTTTTATTATTTTTCCCGTGCTCAGGAAACACAAATGAACACTTTTATAAGACTTAAAAAAATTGGATTTTGTTGTTGTTGTTGTTGTTGTTGTGCGTGGCAGTGTTGAAGGCCATTTGACCCATAGCAGCATAATGGTTAACATTGACAAATGCAAGACCCTGCATGTGGGACACAACAACCCATGCCACAACTACCAAATTAATAACATTACATTACAGCAGATTGACGAGGAAAAGGATCTTGGGGTCAAAATCCACCATTCAGTGAAAGTTGCACAGCCGGCAGGAACAGCAGTTAAAAAGGCTAGCCAAACACTACTCACCACTACACTGGTCACTACTACACTTGAAGAGTCAAATAGAGAGAAAGACTATTCATATCTATTCATATCTATTCATATCAACTATTCATATTGGGGGTTCATATCACATTGAACCTGTCCCCTGAGGCCCCCATCAACAGGGGCATGTGCTAGATTGGCCAACATAAGAACAGCCTTTAGAAACTTGTGTAAAGAATCATTCAGGACCTTGTATACCACTTATGTCAGACTAATCTTGGAATATGCAGCTCCAGCCTGGAGACCTTATCTAGTTAAACACAAGACAAAGTTAGAGAAGATTCAGAGGTATGCCCCCAGACTAGTTCCGGAACTGTATGAGCTACAAGGAAAGGCTACAGGAGCTGAACCTCACGTCCCTGGAAAACAAGAGACATGATAACCACCTACAAAATTCTCAGGGTGGACAAAGACAAACTCATTAGCATGGGGTGCACCACAAACAAGGGGACACAGGTGGAAACAGTACCCAAATGGCCACAGAGACATTAGAAAGAATTTTTTCAGTGTCAAAGTACAGTAGTTAACAAATGGAGTGTATTAGGCAGTGATGTGGTGGAGGTAGACTCCATACACAGTTTCAAATGTAGATATGATAGAGCCCAGTAGGCTCAGGAACCTGTATACCAGTTGATTGACGGTTGGTGTTGCGAGAGACGGGACCAAAAAGCCAAAGCTCAACCCCTGCAAGCAAAACTAGGCGAGTACAACACTACTCACCACTATACTGGTCACCACAACACTGGTCACTACTACACTGGTCACCACTACACTGGTCACCACTACACTGGTCACCACAACTACTCACCACTACACTGGTCACCACAACTACTCACCACTACACTGGTCACCACAACACTGGTCACCACAACACTACTCACCACAACAATGGTCACCACAACACTACTCACCACTACACTGGTCACCACAACACTACTCACCACTATACTGGTCACTACAACACTGGTCACCACAACAATGGTCACCACAACACTACTCACCACTACACTGGTCACCACAACACTACTCACCACAACAATAGTCACCACAACACTACTCACCACTACAATGGTCACCACAACACTACTCACCACTACACTGGTCACCACAACACTACTCACCACTACACTGGTCACCACAACACTACTCACCACAACAATAGTCACCACAACACTACTCACCACTACAATGGTCACCACAACAATGGTCACCACAACACTGGTCACCACAACACTACTCACCACTACACTGGTCACCACAACAATGGTCACCACAACACTACTCACCACAACACTACTCACCACTACACTGGTCACCACTACACTGGTCACCACAACAATGGTCACCACAACACTACTCACCACAACAATGGTCACCACAACACTACTCACCACAACAATGGTCACCACAACACTACTCACCACTACACTGGTCACCACAACAATGGTCACCACAACAATGGTCACCACAACACTACTCACCACTACACTGGTCACCACAACACTATTCACCACAACAATGGTCACCACAACACTATTCACCACAACAATGGTCACCACAACACTACTCACCACTACACTGGTCACCACAACACTACTCACCACTACACTGGTCACCACAACACTACTCACCACAACAATGGTCACCACAACACTACTCACCACAACAATGGTCACCACAACAATGGTCACCACTACACTGGTCACCACAACACTACTCACCACTACACTGGTCACCACAACACTACTCACCACTACACTGGTCACCACTATACTGGTCACCACAACACTACTCACCACTACACTGGTCACCACAACAATGGTCACCACAACACTACTCACCACAACAATGGTCACCACAACAATGGTCACCACAACACTACTCACCACAACAATGGTCACCACAACACTACTCACCACTACACTGGTCACCACAACAATGGTCACCACAACACTACTCACCACAACAATGGTCACCACAACACTACTCACCACTACACTGGTCACCACAACACTACTCACCACAACAATGGTCACCACAACAATGGTCACCACAACACTACTCCCCACTACACTGGTCACCACAACATTCCTCCTCAGCGAGTCAGCTGTGTTGTGATGGCCAGGGTTGCCAGATCGGATTTGCTGGAAGTCGCGAACTTAAGTTCTAAAATTCGGGAATTTGTAATAAAAGGAGCACAATATTTTGTTTACCGACTGATACGGTTTTCAGTAGTATATTTTATGTACTACACGATTTACTGGTTTCATTATCACTTCATGTATTTAATATGTAGCAAGTATATTATGTCAGTAATATATTACACCACCGCCCACGGGATGGGTATGGGGTGCACAATAAAGAAAGAAATTGAATCAGTAATATATTTGCTCCATATTATCATTAGCTTATGTCAAATCAAATCGAATCAAATCAAATGTTTATTCAGGTAAAAGTACATACAAAATGAGTTACAAACATAATGTTGGATTTCTAGACAGAGCTAGTACATACAATGTTGTGTTGATTTAGGGGCGACGACGATCGTGGGATCGGATGCGCCCAATAGTACATACAATGCTCAAGAACAACAATGCTCTGCCCGAAACGCAGCGCGTACTAGTGGCTTTACAAGAGTGCAATTACTGTACCATGCTTTGTATTCTCACAAACCCAATTGTACCTTCTTGTATATAAATAAATAAATAAATAAATAAATAAATGCCTAAAGCCACTAATAAGCACAGGGTTTCGGGCAAAGTGTGGGAAAAAACAGACCAAAACTTAGTTTTATTTATTTATTTATTTATTTATTTATTTATAGATAATGAGATGGGTCTGTTAATTCTACTTGGTCGACTAATTATATTTAATACCTTTTCCTAAATGTTTTTTTTTAGTTTAGTTCATTTATTATGCACCCCATACCCATCCTGTGGGCGGTAGTGGAAAGGGTGTTACAGAGGCACATGATTAGCTTAGGGACTGAACCCCACAATTCATTTAGCTGTAGCGAGTAAATTATACCAATAATATACTGGCTCCAAACGCATTTGCCTAATACAGAAATATGCAGGTGATACTTTGGCGAGCAATGGTGTGATTCAATTCAATGGTGAGAGTTGAGCGCACTGAGAGCCGGTACAGTATTTCGCAAGTGTCTGTTCCAGACCACACTTGAAAGTAGACTAGTTATTATTCAATATGATTGATAAGGATTCAGCCACCCAAGAGTTATTATTCGATTGATTGATTGATGAAGATTAGGCCACCCAAAAGGTGGCACGGGCATGAATAGCCCGTAAGTGGTGGCCCTTTTTGAGCCATTACTAGTATCAATAGATGATACTGGAGATCTGTGGAGTGTTATTATTCGCTCCTCTGCTGCTTATATGCTCGGGCAACACCTCACTGTTCTCCAAAGGTTGGAAGGGATATTAACTGGAAGTAGGGAAAGGGTTGAGTTCCATAATTAGTACAAAGAAGAGCTTTGCTTCTCTCATTAGGCTAATGCATTTGGAGCGAGTATATTATTATTATTATTATAATATATATATATATATATATATATATATATATATATATATATATATATATATATATATATATATATATATATATATATATAATATATATATATATATAATATATATATATATATATATATATATATATATATATATATATATATATATATATATATATATATATATATATATATATATATATATTATATTTATATTTATTTCTGCGGATTGGAAGAAAACACTCACAGAGTGGGACTTAATTTATTTTTATAATAATAAATAATAATTAATTATTTATTAAATACAAATAATTAATTAATAATCATAAGTGATTAAGTAATTGATAATCCTTAAATGAAGAAGCATACTAGCTCATTATAACGAATAAATAGATAATTAAAATGGATAATTAATCATGGTGACTAATAATGATTAGTGAATAACCATAAATTATTATACCGAAATAATATTAATGGATAGCCGTTATAATGATGATTAAATCAAATACAGTGAAGTGACATCTCTAATTAGTTTTGGGGGTTCACTTTGGGGGTTCCGTTGAAGCACCCCCAAGGTAACACAGATTCGTTGCAAGATGGAACCAGTGTCCCCAGCAAACTGCTTTAACGTTTTCCCTTGGAAGTAAAACTGGGGAAGCAGGGTTTCCCGGGAGGAGGGTGGGCGTTTTGTAGTGTACTGGCGAGGAAGAGGTGAGCAAGAGGTCGCCGAGTCTGCGCACGCGCGGTTAAGTACCCCACTCAATGCGCGCGAGCGTGCTACTTAGTCGATTAGACACAAAATCATGATAATATGTTTTCGTTCCCCGCAGAACTTCACCGCTTTTGGGAAAAGCAGTGACAATGACCCTCTCCTCTTTCTCATCTACATTAATGACCTTCCACATGCCTCTGAACACCTCAAACCAATTTTATTTGCTGAAGACACAATCTTTATTTTCTCCAGTCCTGACCCGCTTGCTCTAAATGTCACAGTGAATACTGAACCAAATAAAGTCCATATTTGGCTAACTGCTAACAAACTCACCCTTAACATTGACAAAACTTTCTATATTTTGTTTGGTAATAAATCCTCAGATCAAATTAACCTAAGAATAAACAATATCCAAATAAATAACAAAGTAGATGGTAAATTCCTTGATGTCCTCATCAATAACAAGCTGAATTTCCAGGGTCACATTCTAAATATAGCAAAAAAAGTTTTTAAAACTGTTGGCATTCTTTCTAAGATCAGATGTTATGTACCTCGCCGTGCCCTGGTGATGCTCTATTACTCTTTCATCTATCCTTATCTCAATTATGGTATTTGTGCTTGGGGTTCTACTACCCAAAATCATTTACGTCCTCTAATTACTCAACACAAAGCTGGTATTAAAACAATATCAAACTCTGGCCCCAGACAGCACTCGGTACTTTTACTTAAATCTTTATATATGTTAGATGTTAAGTCACTGCACATCCTTTCACGTGTACTCTATATATTTAAAACTCTGAACAGTAATACCAATCCTGACCTTAAACATGTCCTAGAAGGTTGCAACAGAACCCATGGGCACCACACCAGAAACAAATACCTATTGGTGGGCTTGGGTGGGTTCATGTGGGTAGATGGGCTCATTAGGCAGGCTTGGGTGGGTTTGGGCGGGTAGGTGGCCTTGGGTAGGTTCAAGAGGGGAGGCAGACAATCATAAACTGGCTGTGGTCATGTTACATCCTACCGCCCCCCCTCCCAATCCCCCACACTGGACCCTCCCAGAAATATTCCCCCTACCCTCCAGGCGTGTGCTGATGTGTATTAATACAGTTTATTTTCTCAGCTACCTTCCTACCAGATGATGGTAACCTTGAAGGCAGACTGCCCTGACTGACTTATATACAAAAAGATACATTGGGTTTGTGAAAGTACAAAACATTGTTGTTCTGTAATTAAAAACTGTGACTGGTTGCTACCACAACTGTGAATGCCTAACAGCCTTTGACTGGTTATGACTGACTTGTAACTGTAAATGCTTGCCTGACCAGTACAATTTGTATATGAAGTTTTTTAAAACAAGATCATAGGGAATGAAACAAATGTCACTTAAAGATTTTTGCAAAGGCTTTCAAAAAACCTCGCATTTCCTCACTTGCATCTGACTCCTCACATGTTGCTTCAACATCTGAGGTTACCTTATCACCATTATTCTCCACTTCAGTCAACCCAAGACCATCAACATCCACCACCACTTCTTCTATGTAAATAACTGCTACATCAACAATGATCATCAACATAACAAGTGGATCAGGACTTCTTTTATTGGCGAGTACAAACAAAATACTGTCTCATTTATACTGTACTATGAACCTGTCGATTTTTTTCCTTTAGGTTTGTTTGCTACATTTCTCATTTATTTTTTTTCCTACATTTCCCGTTTACAAGCTTACACGGTAACCAACGGGTCTCATCCCCGAGGGATTCACAAGGCAAGTGGTCCTCTGAATACATAGTAATCACTCTTGTTGTTGTTGTTAAAAGTACAATGACTCCAAGTACAGCCATCCACCATATTTAGACATTGGATGAAGTGCCAGACATCGTCCTGATCTTCCTATAAAGGCCCTAGAAAGAAAGTGAGGGACAGGATTTATTTTTAAGATGGGGGATGGTTACTGGAGGCCTGAGGAAGCAAATGTGACCCTCATGCATGCATTGGAGTTTTAAATTTTGATAGGCCTAAAAAAAACCTGGTTGTGGTGTGCACCTTCAATGAAACAAGCCTGGTTATGGTGAGTAGTGCAGGAGTTAAAGGCATTTATCTTTTAGTATAAATTTTTTTATTTGATATCATAAGATAAACTTTTTCTGGAAGATATAAAATTCAAATTCATTGAGACATGACAACACACATACATATAATATCACAACACATGTATATAATACCAATGATATTAACCCCAGGACAGTGCAGCTATTAATAGCCGACAACACTGCAAGGGAAAAAAAAAGCAGCGTAGAATGTAATGAAATGCCATTTTCTGGGTGAGATCCGGAGGCTCCCGGGAGCTTATCCAGGCTGATATGTTAATGTCAGACTTTGGCATCAGTCATGTGTATGGAGCCTGTGGGCCTACCGGGGACCACGAGCCAGAACCTGGCATCCTCAGAGAGGCACGGGGAGCAATGGCCTATAGAAGCCCCTATGTGGTTGGAAGCACTCTATGTCTGCCATCAACCGGGTCAGGCATCCAGAAAGGTGAGCATCCCAAAACAAACCCCCTATTCTAGTGAAAATTGCTACCAAAAGCCGAACAAGTGATAGAATTCCCCAAAAAGAAACAAGCAAACGAGCATGACGTCACACATAAGACACATTATCTGGTAGATAAAGACAGGCTATTTAACACAAGGGGAACACGCACAAGGGGACACAGGTGGAAACTGAGTGCCCAAACGAGCCACAGAAATATCAGAAAGAACTTTTTTAGTGTCAGAGTGGTTGACAAATGGAATGCATTAGGAAGTGATGTGGTGGAGGCTGACTCCATACACAGTTTCAAGTGTAGATATGATAGAGCCCAATAGGCTCGGGAATCTGTACACCTGTTGATTGACGGTTGAGAGGCGGGACCAAAGAGCCAGAGCTCAACCCCCGCAAACACAACTAGGTGAGTACATCGCCGCGCCGCTGTCTGCGCAGCTCCCCTTTCCCGGGAGGAGGGGAAGGGGGAGTCCCAGACCCTCGCGCCGGCTATCCACTCTTCAGTTCTGAGGCTGGATGTCAAAAAACACTAAAAAAAAATGCCAACCGGAGGGGGTTAGGGATGCTGGGGAGTCTCCGGGTATCACAAAGAAAATGGCATTTCATTACATTCAACGCTGGTTTTCTGGGGGGGGGGGGGAGGAGCCCCGTTGGCTCCCCGGAGCTACCTACCCAAAGATGAAAACAAGAGGGACCTAATCCGGGAGATGGAAGACACACACCCCCAACGCGAAGCGGAGACAAAAACCGCAACTGCCAACCCAAGGCCACACAGGAACCTGTACACCAGTTGATTGACAGTTGAGAGGTGGGACCAAAGAGCCAGAGCTCAACCCCCGCAAGCACAATTAGGTGAGTAGAGGCCTGACAAGGCCCCAGGAACATCAACGAAGGAATGCAGAGCCAACCAACCAACGACGTGGGCACGGGACAGACAGCAGGCTGGCAGGACCAAACCACCCCGAGGACGACCCGAGAGAACCACACCCTGGAACAGGAAAGAGGGATGCTCTGAACAACCCAAAGCATGACCCTGGTTACGGCAGCCGTGGTATGCCAAGCACAGCTCAGTGGCGCAACCAAACACAAAAACACAATACACCCCCAGCTAGACCAACCAAGCCTCAAACAACCCAAGGACTCCTCCAGAAAGCAGCTGAGCCAATCTTCGCCAGAGAAGAAGAAGACGGCCGCAAGCGAACAAACCTATCAGGAGAACCAAAAGATCCGAAACCCAGGCACCAAAGGAGAGCATGAAGCACTCTAACCTGACCCCTAGAGGCCAACTCCAGCAAGAAAAAGAGCCTCGGAACCGAAGGGGCCACCACAAACCGAGAAGAGAAAAGAGCACGTAATCCAAGAACCAGGACGGCCCAAGCAGCGCAAGAGCAGGCCGGAGGTGAACCACACCAGAGATGGCTCGCGAAGCGGTGCTGAGGCAACTTCCAAAACCGAAGCAACCCGGAGCGGCTCCGCCAGCGCCGCACGAGACAAAGTGCGAGACAAAGTACATGGGGAAAGATGACGGCCCCCAAACCTCCACAAGAGAAGGTCCAGACCACGCCAGGAAAACATAGCAAACCGACGAAGGGACAAAGAAAAAGGAAGGATCGCCAAAGGAATCCCCACACCGCCAACAAAACAAAGCACGCAGGTGGGACACCATCAATGAAGTCACCTGACTACCAACAGATGGTGAGATACTCGAGGCAGAACCGAACCAGCCCCGCTATGGACCAATTGAGCATAGGAAGAGGCGGAGCCATGGGGAAACCTTGAGTGCGACCATCGAGCAAGCAGACCCGGAACCCAAGCCGGCAAGCGAGGAGAAGGAACGTCTGCCGTACAGAAAACTACCCAATGCCAGGAGATCGGAGACACAGTAGTCCTGATGCGGGACTTGTGAAAAGTGACACCGCAAGATCCGGAAAATGCCAACTGGCAGGGTAAACCAGGAAACCAGGAACCCAAACCTGGCAAGCTGGGAATTAACCAAACACAGGGGTGGAGCAAAAGCAGGGAACTGAATATGGACAAAGTTCAACCGAGCCCCCCACTCAGAGAGAACCCCAGCAACATCAGAGGCCCGAGACTGTGCAACACGCCTCCACAACACATAAGGGGACTCAAAACTCAGCAGAACCTTTCGGATCGGACTGAGGAGTAGCGGGCATACAGCCCCACGAAACAGTTGACTGTCTCCGATCGTCCTGCTGACTCCCCAGACCTCAGTGGTCCGGGGGGACAGTCAGGGACTATCACTCTTGGTTCAGCCAGGTATTAAAATCTAGAACTCCCAGGAAACACCGGACGAAAAAGTGGAGTGAGAGAGACTTATCCCCGGACCCATATAAACAATCCAAGGCTTTCTTTTCACCAAATATTCCTTTTTCCCATGTATCTTGTTCCTTTTTTGAGTGTCTCCCAAACAGGTAACTGGCTGACCAAAAACCATCGGAGAAAAATGAGAGGAGCCCCGTTTCTCCCCCACTTAACGAGAGACGGAGTGATTCCCGGAAATACTAATGAGCGGCAGAGTAGCCAAGCAGCAGTTTTCCCGGAACTACCACATTAGGAATGCAGACGGCTTAAAAACCCGCACCGTCCAGGTTTCGCAAAAAGCACTGAACAAGGTCCCGAATAATACGGACCCCTGTGTGTCAAAACCTCAGGTAGTGGACCTGAGGCGCCACCACACGAGACAACCTGCAACTACAAGGTAAACACGACCCCGTTCACCCACACAGTACAGTGCTCATGTACTCAGGTTCTAACACAGTGCTTTTCAGATTCCACGGTGGAGTGCCAACAGGTCCGGCCTATACACAAAACGCACCCAGGACTGCACAGCACAGAGGTGCTCCCATAGCCCAGTGACGGATGACACATACTCAAAACGGCGTAAGGTAAGAACCCTATTACCTAGTCTTATGTGGACCTCCAAACTGGTGAGATCCTCAGGTATAAAACACCCCATGGACCCAGCCGACCAGTTTCAGCAAAAAACTCCACTGATGTTGCTCCCGACGTGTCTAACCAACCTAGGTCCCCGGGACAAGACGGTTTTTCAGGTAGACCTCTCTGGATAATTCTACATGATGATACCCCCGGCGTACCTAACCATCCTAGGTGCCCAGAACAGGTGGGTTATCAGGTGAGTTTCCCTGTACAGTGGCAGGGGGGGAGGGAAACGAGGTTGAATAGAGACCCCACAAACGGTAAACCTACAACCCCTAACACCTAGTTAGCACAACACAAACAAGCAGAAACTAACTGGTACAGGGCTTCTTGCAGATGTCAAGCCCTGATGAGTAACTGACATGCAAAACGATCAAACTACCCCCTCACATAGTACCCCGCAGGTCAATCGACCTGAAGCGGATACAGGAGAACAAGCCATACGGAATAGAAAAACTGCCCCAGCACCAGCAGCGAGGAGACACAAGCATAGAAGGATGATGAGGAACGAGGAAGACAGGTAGCAACGGGAACGAAAGGGACAGGACCAACAACAGAGGCCATATCTATGTCAGGCGAATGACAGCCGAGAAGCGGGACCATAGAGCCAGAGCTCAACCCCTGCACGCACAGCTAGGTAAGGACAACTAGGTGAGCACAGAGAACCCAAAGTATATGGAATGGCTAAGCCAGGCACTGCAAGACAGGCAAGGAAAGAGGGACCCAGATAAGACCACGAAAAATGGGGCCAAGACCCACCTTGTAACAAACAACACTGACGAACAAGGAAGGCCCCAGGAAGAAGCATGCCAGGGTCAAACAAAACGCCACAACCAAACCCCCAACACAGATCCCCAGTAACAAGCCACAGCAAAATGTCACCTCAGAATGTCCTGACCCAGTGGAACATTGACCCCATAACATTTACCTCCACCATCTTACCTCATAACATGACGAAGGTGGGGCCCCTTGACTGATTTAAGCATGTGATGAACATGTATATGAGTGAGACCAGATGGGTATAAATAGGACTGCCTTGTATGGGCCAATAGGCAATCTGCAGTCACCTTTGTTCTTAGGTTCATAAATTCGTAGCCACTAATCAGCACATGGCCGAAATAGACGCCAGATCGCATAAACTCATCTGCAGAACGTCAACACGAACGTGTCATGACAACGTAGCCGAGAGGAGTCCAGGAGCACCGCCAGAGGAAGAAGGTCAGAGCCGCACCTGCAGGAGAAGAATAGGGTTGAGGCGAAGGAGGCGCCCCACACCCATACGCAGGGAAAACCCAGCGTCCTCCCCATAGCGGCAATCCAGAACACCCCCAGCATCTACGGGTCACGGACTGGAGAGACGAGAGGAGCGAGAGTGGCGAAGCACCTGAAAGAACAAGGAAGCAGAATACAGTGGCACCTCGACTTAAGATTGCCCCTACTTACGATAATTTTGAGTTACGATGTAAATTTCATCGAAAAATGCGACTCGACATCCGATGGTGTCGTTGACTTCCGATATTTGTTGGTACACGTTCAGGTCGACCGAGAGCATGGTTCCCGGTCACGCGGTCCGACCTGCTCGATTAGTGACGATTGCGCCTATAAGAAATTCTGTGTTTGTGGTGATTTTTTGCATTTTGAACATTAAAGTAATTATTATATATCATGCCATGAGTCCCAGGAAAGTCAGTGGTAAGGCTCAACATATGAAAACCCATGTGATGATGACCATAGAGCAGAAACAAGAGTACAGAATGTCTCTTCCTCAACAATTAAGAAAATGTGTGCAGCATGGGAAGAATTGCAAACCTTTGCTGAAACGAATCACCCAAATCAAGATGCAGTAGGCTGTTGCAATAACCTATTCAATGACACTGTGATGCATCATTACAGACAAATGTTAAAACGAAGGGAAAAACAAATGTCTCTTGACAAATTTGTAGTGAAACAAACAAGCACTGAACCACAACCAGATCCTAGTGGTATTCAGGCAAAACGTAGGAGAGAGAGTACCCCAGAGAAAACATCACTGCCTGATGTCCCCTTCCAAACAGTAACAACTCTCCTCCTCCTATCTCATCACCATCTTCCATACGCCATCAAGAGCCCTCCATAAAGGTAAGATCAACTTAGGTACTGTATTGTAGTTCGAATAAAACATTGTATTTAGTATAAAATGTATTTGTATGTTAATATTTTGGAGGGTGGGGAACGGATTAATTCAATTCCCTTTATTTCTTATGGGAAAAATCGCTTCGACTTACGATATTTCTAGTTACGATCCGTCTCTGGGAACGGATTAGCATTGTAAGTCGAGGCCCCATTGTACCAGCACTTGTGTACACCGTCCAGAACAAAACAAACTCCCACTGCGCATGCACAGGATGCGTGAGGTCCGAACCGCACAACCACGCCCAGCGGGGAGGGCGCCAACAAGGAGTATTGCAAAATATTAGCCGTGCCTAGACAGAGCACGGAGAGAAGATATAATGACAAAAGAACGAGACGGTATCGAAAAACATGAAGCACGGAAAAGGACCAACGAGTCCAAAAAGGACCGAAGGTAAGCCTCATAGGAAGATGACAGATGTACCAATAATGTGGGAAGAATCGAAGACCTTCCCAAACCCCCGAGATCCCACAGAAGCAAACAAGATCACGAAGGCTCAGAAAGGCACAGTTGCACCCGAGACGAAAAGTCATGCAGAAACCCCGATAACAGGAGAACATGACCCCACCATGACGGAGAAGTCCCGCCCCAGAGAAAAGGGGAAGAAACGGAGAAAAGTATCCACCGATAGGACGGAACCAAATGGACCCGAAAGGACGAGGATCCGAACCTGGGGAGGGGCCGACCCCTAAAAACTCGTACGCAGAGGGAGGGAAGGAAAAACCCCACTCCCCGCAACCGCAAGCCCCGCACAGAGAGTAGAAAACCCCGGTGGGGTCCATTGGGGTCTGACGCCCCCAAGTCAGCTCCCCAACCCCGAGAACCTCTATGGCAGACCCCGGGAACGAGCCGTCCCCCCAAAGCCCCAGCCTCAAAAGAAAAGGCAGGGGCAGCCGGAAAGTTACTAAGGAAGGGAGCCCACTGGCAGACTCATACAACCCGGCTGGAGGGACAGGCACGAATGCCTCCGTCGCTACCCCGGAAGGGGAAACCCCCGAAACCACACGAGTCTCAAGACCCTCGAAACCCTGCCCTGACCCCGAACCCACAGACAGAAAGGATCCGGGATGCAGGGAGGTAGGGGGGGTGGACCAGACTAAACCACAATAGGGGAAAGACAAGGGGTGAGGAAGAAACAAAACCGAAGCAACCAACACCCCCAAGCCCCGTCACAACAACCAAAAACGGGGCAGCCTCAGGGCTTCCGGGGAGCAAACAACCCAGCGACAATACCAGCGCGAAACTGCCCCTCACACTAAGGTGAACAAGGGAGACAGAACACGCTAGCACACAAAGGGCGGCCGAAAACCAAGCAGTAAACGGCCTAGCAGAGGCAGAACCCAAGAAACTTGTGGAAGGTAATCCCAGGCTACAAAGGCAGTACTTACAGGGCACCTAGGGAAGGAAACCCTAGGCACATGCAGCCCGAGTACTGGAGAATCACTCCCGGCTCACGCACCACCTAGCAGACAGTCACCACACACTAGGTACAGTGCTGAAACAACCACCGAAGCCAGAGCACACGACCGTTGCCTCTAGCACCAGCCTTAGAACTGAAGGATGGATAGCCGACACGAGGGTCTGGGGCTCCCCCTTCCTCCTCCCGGGAAGGGGGAAGCTGCGCAGACAGCGGTGCGGCGCAGTGTGACATCATGCTTGTTTGCTTGTTTCTTTTTGGGGAGTTGTATCCACTTGTTCGGCTTTTGGTAGCAATTTTCATCAGAACAGGGGTTTGTTTTGGGACTCTTACCTTTCTGGGTGCCTGACCAGGTAGATGGCAGACATAGAACGCTTCCAACCACACAGGGGTTTCTATAGGCCATTGCTCCCCATGCCTCTCTGAGGGACCAGGTTCTGGCTTGTGGTCCCCGGTAGGCCCACAGAACTCTATACACATGACTGATGCCAAAGTCTGATATTAGCATATCACCCTGGATAAGCTCCGGGGAGCCGACGGGGCTCCCCTCCCCCCAGAAAAAATTGAACTAAAAATTCTTAGATGGACCAAATTATTTATTTATATACAAGAAGGTACACTGGGTTCATGAGAGTACAGAGACTTGAAATTTTACAATCTTGTAAAGCCACTAGCGCGCATAGCATTTTGGCACATCCTTACTCTAACATATAATCTTAAGAAGGTAATTTCTAGCAAAATTTAAAAAAAAGGTTTACAGGTACATTGTAAGAACAAAAATACATTGTAAGAAGGTACAAAAATGCATTATAAGAATGGCATTGTGCTGTGGCTGCCTGCCTAGTGCTGCGAACATCTTGAACAATATGTGTTCACCTATTTCTGAACATTGTACACAGTCTTTATCACAATCAGGCTCTTCTGTAATACTATCATCACTAAATAATAGCAGTTACATTATTTTGACATTTTTAAGCAATGCTGGGGTACTTTAGCTTAACAGCAGTGGAATAACAAGCCTTCACAAGCCTTCACACCCGGGAATGGTACCCCCAATTTTTTTTTTTTGGTATATGTTTACTAGAGCCCTGAAGAAGTTGATGTGAACCCTGTGTAGCTGCAGGACTTTTAAATCTTATGCGGTACTTTAAAATGTATATATATACAATATGCTCTGGGCATGAAGTCATAACAAAATTGTATATATACAATTATTGCCGATCAAGGGTTAATATAAAGGCAGAGCAGAATCTATTATAACATACATAGCAAACAATATAATAAAATAATGTGCATTATAAAAAATATTAGAAAATTAGAAAAATGAAATCTAACAAAAAATAAAGTATCACATATAATGATCTATATACTCTAGATAGCTCGTATAGAGTTGGGGAAGGGGTTTTGTCGAGTCTTGACTATTGTCCCCAACCCCCACTGTGATGGAGGACTCTCAACTACAGGGTCAATACCAGATAGCACTTCCACCTCTACAGTTGTCTGGCTGAAGCCTGCTTCCTCAAGTATTGTAGTTACCTGAAAAATGTAATAAAATATAATGAATAATGCTAAACAAAAATATATTGCAAGATATATTACTGTATTTAATTTTTATTTTCTCCTTTTCAGGTTGATAAGTACTAAATGAAGAACACACCACCCCCTCTCATGTATGTCCATAGTTTACACGTAAAACCAGCATTGAATGTAATGAAATACCAGTTTCTGGGTGAGCCCTGGAGGCTCCTTGAAGCTATCCCACTGATACAGTGCTATCCTATTTAGTCATCAGTCACAGTTCTTGTTTCCTACAAGGAACCAGAGCTAGAACCTGGCCCCCTCAGAGAGGTGCATGAAGCAATGGCCCATGAACATTTTACATTTAAGGTATATCATACTTGCCATCAACTAGGGAAGGAACCCAGAAAGGTAGGCAAACCAAAACAGATCACTGTCTGGTTGAAAATTGCGATCTATGTCCTCAAAAGTGCAAAAGAACTCCCCCAGAATGAAAACAAACAAGCAACACTTCGTCTAACTAGCCACATGCTCCTTAGTGCCAGGCCCCCACAAAGGAATGGGGAGTCAGCCTGGGTGAGCCAGCAACACACCAATTCAGTTCTTGAATGATGAAAGCTGCCGACCACAGAGAAGGAGGGTGTCAGGGAACCTCTGGGGCTCACCCAGAAACTGGTGTTCCATTACATTCAATGCTGGTTTTATGTGGGGAGCCACGTCGGCTCCCTGAAGTTATCTAAGAGTAGCCCTAGTAGCACTTGTATGCATCTAAGGAGTTAAGGAACTTAGATGCATACAAAGATTCAAAGCTAGTGATCAGTAGAGGACTGGTGATCAAAATAGGAGGAGGAAGAGAGAATGTATCCCTCAACCCAACCAGGCAGAACTAACCCTATATATCTCGGAAGACGAAAAAGGCACAAAACCGGAGTGACAACAAACAGAATAATAATGTACAGAATCTAGGAGCTATCACTCAGTCCAAATAGGAACAACAAAAGAAATTTAAAGTGCTTCTACACTAATGCCAGAAGCCTGGTGAATAAATTTGATGCATTGTGTGCATTCAGTGTGTGTGTGTACTGAACAATTTGGAGGATGTCAATCCGGACAATTTCTTCAAAGGTTAGATAAAACACAACGAAGAGCAACGGATTCAAGCTCAACAACCCACAATGTAGGGCAGAAAACAGGAGAGGCTTTTTCACCCATAGGGTTGTAACCCCTTGGAACTGCCTTTCCGCAGAAGCCGTAAATGCCAAACTCTGCTAGGTTTTAAAATACAGCTGGAAAAGATCATCAGGGCAAAGGACAATGATCTTTGACAAGCTGCCAGCTTCCTGTCCTCATCGAGGCCACTAGTGTTAGTGGCCCTGTTATAAATGGTGTGTTGTACTATGGGGGATCTAGCAATAAATGGATGTAGGGGCAGTAGTTAGAATAAAGATGTATCTCTAGCAGTGGAGATCAGTAAGGCCCGGCCCCCAAATAAAAATATCAACAGTGAATATTAATTGGCTACAAAATAATGTCAGTCTAGAGGTTGATCATAGATCTACACAGGAAGAATGGATACTCCTTTAACTAACTTACTTATTTATTAACCCCTTAACAACCCCCCATATACATTCACACCAATAACAATAATTACTTTACCACACTATCTTACGTTAAAAGCCTTGATCCACATAGGCAGGATACAAGGTTTTACAATGAGAACAAGCTAGGGTAAAGTACTACTAGTGAAGAACCTGAAGCTTGAGGCAGCTTAGGGTAGTGAGACCACGTGGTACTCTAACACAACACAGCACTAAGGGGTACCCAAAACACTGGCAAATACTACCCCAGATCTACACCAATCTTACAATCCCAGAGTAGGCACAAATATACACACAATTACTTAACTTAGTGGTTACAGGAATTCAAGGTAAGGGAAGGAAGGAGGAGGAGAAAAGGTAGAGGGGTGCAGAGCAGCTCAGAGGAGATCTTGACACCACGAACGCCAGCCAGAGAGAGCGAGCAGCAGCCACCAGCCTCGGCTCTCTCCAGCCGTTGCCGGGGAGACAACAGCTGATCGTGCCGCTTGTAAACATTACCACTCTTCCTCGACGTAAAACTGGTTACTTTAATAGTTCTAAGAATAGTTAATAATTACTACACGGTTATACTTACTCCACAACAAGCTCACGAGTCTGAATGCTCTGTGAGAAACAAGATTCGTCTTACGTCTGGCAAGGAAGATAGGAATGAACCTCGACAAGGGCACCAAATAATAAGAGTAATTTCTTTAGCTTAATTTGACCTCTGGTTTCCACTGAGGAACCCAGGGTCGTAACAGGCCTTCAGGTAAATTCAGGTAAAAACTACCCTCAGAAGAAGGAAAACAGGGACCTACCAGGAAGGCGGCAGCACTACAAGTCTCAATGCGAGGAAGAGGGGCCACAACGGGTACCCCAAAGCCACAGAAAGACGCAGAAAAACTGGGATATACATGAGATACCCAATGGACAGGACCCTATTTAACCTCCAAAACCCCTGCACCTGAATATCGTCCCAAGACATATTGCCAAAGATAGCTGCAAGAGCAGCATACAGTGGTACCTTGGGTTACGAACGTCCCTGTTTGCGAACTTTTTAGGTTACGAGCCCGATTGTTTGGAAAATTTGAACCGGGATACGAACTTTGCATCGGGATACGAGTTTGTTGATACGTGTACTGCCGACCTAGCACGTGGTGGCACGGTGATCATGCCTCAGTTTACCAGTGCCTCGTGCCAAGTGACTATTCCGCCTGAATTCTTCACAAGAATTTATAGTTTTTTTTTGTCAGATTTTTGGCCATTTGAGCATAAAAGTTGCCATGGGTCCCAAGAAAGCCAATGGTATGGTTCAAGGCAAGAAATCACATGTGACAATGACCATAGAGGAAAAACAAGAGATCATTTGTAACATTAAAATGATACTCGTGTTGTTGAACTAGCTAGGCAGTACAACAAATCTTCAGGGGAGGAAGAGGCGGCAGTAGAGAATGTCCCTTCCTCATTGATTAAAAAAATGTGTGCAGTATGGGAAGGACTGCAAAGTTTTGCTGAAAAGAATCACCCAGATAAAGCTGTAGTAGGCCATTGCATTGATCTTTTTAATGACAATGTGATGCCTCACTACAGACAAGTGTTGCAAAGGGGAAAACAATCTTCAATGGAATGTTTCCTTATGAGAAAAGTGAGAAAATCAAGCAATGAGCCACAACCAGGACCTAGTGGTATGCAGGCAAAACATGGCAGAGAATGCACTCCAGAGAAATCTTCACTGCCTGATAATGGAAGGGGACTCCCCTTCCAAACAGTAACACCTCTCCTCCTCCCCCTCCTCACCATCTTCCATACGCCAACAGAAGTCATCAGCAAGGGTAAGTAATAACTTGAACATACTTTTGTCTTGAAGATTTGGGTGAATTAGGTATAAAGTTTACTTTGAAGTAAAGTTTTTGGGGAGTCAGGAACGGATTAATTCATTTCCCATTATTTCTTATGGGGAAATTAGCTTTGGTTTACGAATTTTCGGGTTACGAACCGTCTCCAGGAACAGATTAAATTCTTAAACCGAGGTACCCCTGTACTTCCTAACATCACGGGTGCGAGGGTAGATCGCAGGCTGGCAAGACTTAATGACACTCTGAACAACCTGAGAAACAAGCCCTGGATCTGGGAACCAGGGAAACCGGATCAACCCAGAGCATGTCCACTGACACAGAACCGGTGACCCGCAGGTAGTGGCACAAAGCCGCTACCGGAGGTAGGAGTAATGCGGAGGAGTAAGTCGATCCAGCGAGGTACCTCCCTGGCTCGACCTGCTGAAAGAATTGGAGCCATGGAAAAACACCTGGGTTCAAACACCGAGCTAACAGCACCTGAAACCAAGGCTAAGCGGATACCATGGGGCCAGGAGAAGAACTCTCCACTGATAGTAATGCATTTCAGCCGAGCCAGAAACCAGAGCAACGGCTGGACTGCAAGAGCCTTGCAGTCGGGGAATGGCGCCATGTACAAAGGGAGACGTCGACGCGAAGAGGTCCACCTCCGGTCGCTAGTACGTCAGGCAAAGCCAAAGGAAGGAAGCAACGTCGACCGTCCACTCTGTGGAAAGAGGAATGAAGCACAACAGGCCATCTGCCATGCGTATTGGCACGTCCTTATCCCAGGGTTCAAGGATTGATTTAGTTTTGTCATGGGGCGATGGGCATATTGCTTCCAGTGTCTCCCTTTCAAATTGAATCTGGCACCTCTGGCATTTGTTGCGCATTTGACTTGAGTCATGGTGGCCTATCTTCGTTTGCTAGGTCTTCTGGTCTTGGCCTACCTCGGCAACTGGTTAGTGTAGGTTCCCAACCAGTCTTCTTGTCTGCTAGTCAGGGATCTGGCTCTTTACCAGGTTCAGGTTCCTGGTGAGCTGGTGGAATTTCCAGTTGGTTCCAGTCCAGGTTTGGGATTATCTGGGTCTTGTGTGGGACTCTCAGACTGTGTCCTTTTCTCTCCTTCACGTGGCCTTGCTCTGGCTGCAGTCCCGCCATCGGCTGTTTTTGGGAGGGACCTGGACCAGGTTGCTCAAGCAGCTGTGCGGAAGCCTGAACTTTGCTCTTCTAGTTTTTCCGTTGGGCAGGGTTTCGTTCTGGAGACTGTTCTGGTATCTTCGGAGAAGCTTTTTCGCCGCTCTTACAATCGCTGGGTTCGACCCACAGTGTCCTTGCGCCAATTGCCGAGTCACCAGCTTTCTCTTCGGGTTTTCAGGGATTTGGTGCAGGGTCGCCCCCCCATCTTCTGAAAGTCAATCTGAAGGCAGCTCCAGAAGACCAAAGAAATGCAAGGCAGAGGCCAAATGACCACGAGCTCTAAGCCATCGGCAATCAAAGCAGCCAAAGAGAAGGAACCTGAGCATGCAGCTGCACCAGACCAACATTCTGAGAAGCACAGGGGCGAAGTGGCACTCATTGAGAACTCCAAAGAGCCCCCCCCCCCCCAAGAATACCAGAGGCATAGGGAGTCATTGCTTCTTGTGCCTCTGTGAGCAACCCGTCCTCTTAAAAATAACGTCACTTTTTGCTGGTATGCGTGCTATGGCCAAATTTGGACGTAATTTGAAATGAAATCGACTCACAAAAGTGACGTACTGTTCTGTTTTCTGTTTTCTGTAAGCTTACTCGGCAAGCTTAGAAGAGGAAACTTTCCATTAACGTTTTTCATACCGTTTCGAAACTTTATGAGAATTTCCTGCCCACCTAACCTATCAGAGGACCCTTAATTTACTGTTGTTGAAAAAAATCCCAAATTTATATTCATTTTTTTTTATTTTCAAATTACATCCATATTCGGCCATACGGGCAAACAGCCAAAAGCGACGTTCTTTTTAAGAGGACAGGTTGCTGTGAGGAAGGCCAAGTTCTGGCTCATGGTCCCCGGTAGGCATACAAGAACTCTGCGACTGATGACTCCAAGTACTGTGGTAATTAATCATTAAACTAGCTTCAGGAAGCCAACAGGGCTCCCCACAGAAAACATGGTACTGAATATCCCAACTGGTTCCAGACCAGTCCTAGGTCTAGAACCCAGACATTGGTTCATGGTTGCAAACCTGCATGGTCACAGACAAAATGGTCCCAGGCCAAAATCCCAACATTGCATTACATAACTTACATTATGAATAATTCTTTGTTCTGATATGTCGCCTTTACACTGCACTACTATTGTTGACACATATATGTCTCCAGAATGTTGCCAGAACCGAGGGTCTCTGCAACTTATGACATGTTCTATCTCTAGAATCTGCAAGGAAAACAAATTAAACATTTTCAAAAGAAATATACTAAAATATAAATAACAGAAGCCACACTGCTGACAAATTAAACATGAGATATCAAACAAGATGGTGAGAAACTCTAACCTTCTCTAAACATGTTTTTGCAGACTCTTCAATTCTTGTTGGAACTCTTAGTAGCAGTACTGATGCTGACTCTTTTAACAGTGGCAGAACAGATGCTAAGATGAGACCAGATAAGATAAGAGAACAAATTGGATCTGCTATAAGCCATCCATACCAGTCAATCAGCAAAGAGGAGATGATAACTGCAACACTTCCAAGAGTGTCAGCTAATATGTGGAGAAATACACCTGCAAAGTTAAAAAGATACATATATAATACACTTGAATCAAAGGACATAAATCAAGCATTGATGTAATGATATCTTTCTGGGAGGTCCCTTCTTGTTTCCCTGAGCTTAGGGCTATTACCACAAAGCCTATACAGTATATCATACCAGACCCACAATGCTTACACAGGCCTATTGGAAAGCAAAATTAGAATCTGTTTCATTCCATGAGGAGAGGGTAGTATAGGAATCACAATGTGATCTAAAAATCAAGGACAACTGTCCAGAAACTAATGCAATAGGTGAACAAACGTTGATACAATTTACCACAAATATCACAGGAAGTGAGAAACTACAGCCTGAAGGGAGACGGGCACATAGCTTAGGCAAAGTCAGGATACCCGACCCAGGTGTGGGAAATTTTCCATCAAAATTATAGTACAGATGACACCTCGCTTACGAATGCCCCTATTTACAAACTTTTCGAATTACGAAGTGAGCCCAATTTCTTTGTAAAATGTTAATCAGCTTACGAGCTTTGCCTTGATTAATGTAGTTTGTTGATACATGTATGGGCAACCTAGCGCATGGTTTGTGGTAGCACGGCTGCCCGCGCTTCAGTTTACCAGTGCCTCCCGCTTAGTGACGATTGCACATGAATGCTTTGTAAAGAATTTCATTTTTTTTTTTTTTTGATTTTGAACATAAAAGCAATTACAGTATCTCGGTTTAAGAGTTTAATCCGTTCCTGGAGACAGCTCGTATTCCGAAAACTCGTATTCCGAAGCTAATTTCCCCATAAGAAATAATGGGAAATGAATTAATCCGTTCCTGACTACCCCAAAAACCCCACATCAAATAAATTTTTATACCTAATTCATCTAAATAGAGCTACAAAACTATGTTCAAGTTATTACTTACCCTTGCTGAGGACTGCTGTTGGTGTATGGAAGATGTGAGGAGGAGGAGAGGTGTTACTGTTTGGAAGGGGAGTCTCCTTCCATTATAACATCAGGCAGTGAGGACTTCACTGGTATGCACACTGGCACATTTTGCCTGCATACCACTAGGACTTGTTTGTTTTACTAAGAATCTGTCTAAAGACACTTGTTTTTCTCTACATTTTAACACTTGTCTGTAGTAAGACATCACATTGTCATTTAAAAGGTCAATGCAACGGCCTGCTACAGCTTTATCTGGGTGAGTTTTTTCAACAAAACTTTGCAGTTCTTCCCATACTTCACACATTTTCTTAATCAAGAAGGGACATCCTCTACTGCCTCTACTCACAGCTATTTTCTTAGGATGAACCTTACCAATGGCTTTCTTGAGACCCATGGCGAGATATATAATGACAACTTTTATGCTCAAATGGCCAAAAAACTGACAAAAAACTGTAAATCCTTGTGAAGAATTCAGGTGGGATAGTCACTCACTTTACCAGCGAAACACTGGTAAACTGAGGCGCGATTGCCGTGCCACCATGCACTAGTCAGCCTGTACACGTATCAACAAACTCGTGTTCCGAGGTAACCTTCGCCTTCCGAGGCACATTTTCCGAGCAAATCCTGCTCGTATTCCGAAAAACTCGTATTCAGGGACACTCGTATTCCGAGGTACCACTGTATTATATATCACACTATGAGTCCCAAGAAAGTCAGTGGTAAGGTTCAACCTAAGAAAACACATGTGAAGATGACCATAGAGCAAAAACAAGAGATCATTCGTAAACATGAAAATGGTACATGGATTGTTGAACTAGCTAGGCAGTACAACAAATCTAAGTCAATGATATGCACTGTAATTGCTTAGAAAAAGGACATTATGAGTGTTAAAGTGGCAAAAGGCATATCAACAATCACAAAACAAAGAACACAAACACTTGAGGATGTTGAAAAGTTGTTATTAATTTGGATACACAGCAAGGAGTTAGCAGGTGATAGTGTTTCAGAGGCCATCATTTGTGAAAAAAGAAAGACAACTGCATGAAGACCTTTTATAGAAAACTCCTGGAACAAGTGATGCAGATACAAGAGAGTTTAAGGTGAGCAGGGGATGGGGTTTGAGAAATTTAGAAAAAGAAGTGGCATTCAGTGTTGTGAGAGTTGCGAGTGTTGTGTGTTGTGAGTTGATGGAGAAACACAGCGAAGAACTGACCACCAAAGAACTCTTAGCCCTTCACAAGGAGCAGCAACAAGAGACAGCTGAGGAAATTTCTTCTGGGGAGGAGGAGGCAGTACAGAATGTCCCTTCCTCAACCTTTAAGAAGTGGTGTAGACTATGAGAAGAAATGCAAACTTTTGTTGAAACTACTCACCCAGAGCTAACTGTAGTAGGCCGTTGCCTTAACCTTTTTAATAACACTGTGATGCCTCACTATAGATAAATGTTAAAATGTAGAGAAAAACAAGTCTCTATGGAAAGGTTCTTATTGAGAAAAATAAGCAGTGATCCACAAGCAGGTCCTAGTGGTATGCAGGCAAAACGTATGAGAGAGAGTACCCCAGAGAAGTCATCAAGGCCTGATGTTATAATGGAAAGGGACCCCCTCCCCCTTTCAAACACTAACACCTCTCCTCCTCCCCCACTCCTCACCGTCTTTCATACGCCAACAAGAGTCATCAATAAAGGTAAGGTATAACTTGTACATACTATAATACTAAATATTTGTGTGCACTAGGCATGAAATCAATTTTGAAGTTAATATTTTTGGGAATGTGGAAGGGATTAATTAAATTTACATTATTTCTCATGGGAAAATTTGTTTCGGGTTGCGAATTTTCTGCTTACGAATCGTCTCTGGGAACCGATTAAATTCGTAAACAAAGTGGTCTCTGTACAGTGGATTATGAATACCCCACATTAAGAATTTTTTGGTTTACAAGCTCAATTTCTTTGAAAAATTCAACTCGGTTTATGAGTTTTGCTTAGCCTGGTGAGTTTGTTGGTACACGTATGGGTCGACCTAGCGTGTTGTTCCTGACGGCAAGGGCGAAGCATGATTCAGTTTACCAGTGCCTCCCACCTAGTGACGATCGTGCTTGAATTCTTTGAAAAGAATTTCATTGTTTTCTGTTTTTTGGGGGGTTTCTGAACATAAAAGTACTGTAATTATCATATATCATGCCATGGATCCCAAAAAACCAGCATCGAAAGTAATGAAACGCCATTTTCTGGGTGACTCCCGGAGACTCCCTGGAGCTATCCAGGCAGATATGCTAATGTCAGACTTTGGCATCAGTCATGTGTATGGAGTTCTGTGGGAATACCGGGGACTACGAGCCAGAACCTAGCCCCCCTCACAGAGGCACAAGGAGCAATAGCCTATAGAAACCCCCGTGTGACTGGAAATATTCTATGTCTGCCATCAACCGGGTTAGGCACCCAGAAAGGTAGGCATACCAAAACAAACCCCTATTCTGGTGAAAATTGCTACAAAAAGCCGAACAAGTGGATAGAACTCCCCAAACAGAAACAAACAAACGAGTATGACGTCAGACGTCGCCGCGCCGCCATCTGTGCAGCTCCCCCCTCCCCGCAAGGGGGAACCCCAGACTCCCGCGCCGGCCATCCCCCTCTCAGTTCTGAAGCTGGACATCAAAAAACACGTGAAAACCACTGACCGGGCGGAGGGAGGGTTGCCAGGGAGCCTCCGGGACTCACCCAGAAAATGGCGTTTCATTACATTCAACACTGGTTTTCTGGGGGAAGCCCCATAGGCTCCCCGGAGCTACCTACCCACAGATAAAAACTATAGAGACTTACCCAGGAGGTGGTCGCTGCTCACTCCTCAACGCGAAGTCAAGACAACCGGCTACAATCACCGAACCAAAGCAACACAGGCCCGACTAGGCCCAGGGACCTTTACCAAGTAGCGCGCAGCCAGGACCTCCAAAAGTCCTGTGTCTGAATGTCAACCCAGGACATATTACCAAAAACCGCAGCAAGAGCAGCAAACTTGCAAACATCATGGGCACGGGGATAGACTGCAGGCTGCCTAGACCGAATAACCCTGCGGACGACCTGGGAGACCCGAACCCTGGAACAGGGAAGAAGGGAAACCGGATCAACCCAAAGCGCATACCAGGCCACAGAGTCCATGGCGCACAAATAATGGCGAAAAGCACCAACTGAATACAACACATGATGCACCCCCGGCCTGATGAACTAAGCATCAACAACCCAAGGCCCCTCTAAAAAGTGGCAGTCTCATTCTTCGTTCAGAAAAGAAGGAGACGGCCGCAAACGAACAAAGACAACCTTAACTGACGGTGAAGTAAACCTACGAAGCCAAAGAAAGAAATGGAAGGACCGCCAAGAGACTTCATACTGCCGCCGAGATGAAGCCTGCACGTGGGACACCAACAACGAAGATCACCGTAGAGATGATGATAGACTCGAGTCAAAAACACCATACACATAGACTCGAGGAGAAGACTGAACCAGCCACATGACGCCGGTCCGATCTGCTGAAAGAGGCGGAGCCGCGGGAAAACCTCCGGGCTCAGACACCATGCAAGCAGCGCCTGAATCCAAGGTTGGGCCATCCACCATGGGGCCAAAAGGACTACTCTTCCCTGGTAAGTCTCCAAGTGAGTCAGGACCTAGGGCAATAGTTGAACCAGGGAAAAGAAGTACAGGAACCCCTATGTCGACCAGTCCTGCCGAAAGGCATCAACCCCGACAGCCTCACAGTCAGGGAAGGGCGCCACATACAAAGGAAGGCTCCGCGACTGTCCCGTAGTGCTGTGGGCCTGACGGAAGGACGGACCCAATCGCCCCTGGCTGGCCTGGTGAGCACTGATCACAAAGCCCCAGCCGAGAGACGACGTGTTCATGAATACATCGCGCGAGGGCTCGGGTAGGCACCAAGGCACTGAATCCCGAAAAACCAAAAGAGGAAGGTAGCGACGCAGCAACAGATGCAAGGCCCCCGGGGGTCGAACCCAGCGATTGAAAGAGAGGCAGGAGAGACGTCCCCAAACAGACGACCCAGCCAAACCCGGCCCGGTGGGTAGACCAACATCGCAAAGTTCAGGCTCTCACACAGACCCTAGAGCAATTGCCGAGTGACCCAGGAGCCCCCCCCCCCCAAGAAAACAGCAAAGGCGGGACTGCAGGCGAAAGAGAGACTCCAGAGGGAGAGGCAAGGAAGCGATCCGAGAGTCCCAAAACAAGACCCAGCCAAGTCCGAACCTAAGAGGGAACCAGAAGGGACTTCCTCCAGTTCACCAAGAACCTGAACCCGGCGAGCTGGGAAAAAACACTCCTGGCTAGCAGACATGCGGACCAGCTGGGAGCCCAGACCAGCCAGTCGTCGAGGTAGGCCAACACCCGAATGCCTAAAAGACGCAAACGAGCCACCACGACCCGCTAAGGTGTGTGAAAACGTGAGGTGCCAGATTCAACCCGAACGAGACAATGAAAGTGGTAATTCTAATGCCCCACAACAAAACCGAGCGAGTCCCTGAACCCCGGATGAATCGGGACATGCCAATACGCCTCCCGGAGGTCCAGGGACACCATCCAAGTGCCTGTATCCATCAGAAGCCAGACCTGGGACAGCATAGTCATCTGAAAGGAGGGGCAATGAACCTAGGGGTTCAGACGGGACAAGTCCAGAATGAACTGCAGGGCCGCACAGTCCCATTTCGGGACCGGAAACAGGTGGGTGACCCACTTGAGGGACGTCGTCGTTTCGACCACGCCCAAGCTAACCCACTCCAAGATGACCTGACAGAGCGCAGGGGAAGAGGCCTGCCCCATTAGCCCCAAGCCCCCCGAAGGAGGAGGAGCCACCCAACGCAAGCCTCTTCCCCATCGCCTCCGTCAATAGGATGAACCATGAAAGGGCCGGCGGCCTTTACGTGAACCCGAGCCCCGCACAGAGCGAACACTGTGCCGACCAGACAAAGGCGGTTCCGAAGGAGGCGCTGGCCCCGAAACTGGCACCAGTGGCCTACCCCGATGAGCGGAACCCCAAGCCCTGGAACTACCCCTCCGGGAAGACCCCCCCCCTGGGACCCCCGGAGAACCAACAAATCAGACATGGGGCGACAACTAGCCAAAGCTGCCTGCAGATACTGAGCCACAGCAGAATCCGCAAATAGCAAGGAGCAGAAGGGCGAAGACAACCCAAGAGCCAGGGCCCAGTCAGATTCCAGGGAGGAAGCAAGCACCGCCTGCTGACACGCGAGCCGGGAGGCATAAAACAGTGACACTGCATCCCATGGGAACAGCGCAAACAGCTTCAACAAGGCAGACGATGAGCGAGCCGCCAAGTCCAGACCCAAGACACCAGACCCCGGAACGACCCCCAGCGCTTCCACATCCTCCCCAAGCCAGTCCGAAGACAGCTCAAGTAGGGAAAAGAAGTGTAAAGCTGAAGACAAGAGGCCACGAGCGCGCAAGTCCTCAGCAACCTGCGCACATCCCGAAGAAGGGCAGGAGCAAACAAGCACTCATCAAGGTGCTCAAATTCGACCCCCCAGGCAAACCTGGACCACCGTCAAAGCCGCACGCCACTCAAGCATGCAGGATCGACAGAAGGAATCCCACGCCTCCAAACCAAAAACAGGACAGTCTGCCAGCCAGGACGACTCCCGAACCTCATACTGGATCCAGTAGGGAAACAAAGACCCAAACCTGAATGAAGATGGATCCATGATTGAGGCGTAATCCGGGTCACACAGGAGATAAGTCGCAAAGGTTGCACACACCACACCAGGTTGGATGCGGGAAGCCGAAAACCTCCATAAAGACGGGACCAAAGCACCCGAAGGGACACGGAACCGAACCCGGGGAGGGGCAGACACCAAATCCAACTCGTACACAGAGGGGAGAAAGAAAAACCCCTATCCTTGTAATGGTAAGCCACGCTCTGAGGGCTGAAAAACCCAGGCGGGGTCCAATGGGGCCCAAGGCCCCCCAAGTCAGCCCCCTCCCCTGTCCCGGGATCCTTTGCCTCTGGACCGAGGTCGAGTCTTCTCCCAAAGCCCCTGCCTCAAAATAAAAGGCCGGGGCAACCATAAAAGGCCGGCGCAGCCGTAAAAGTCGGACGGAAGGGGGGCCCACTGGTCAGACCAAGAGGCTTCGGCAGGGAAAGCAGACTCGAATGCCTCTGTCGCCACACCGGAAGGGGCATCCCCGAGACTGCTTGAGTCTCAAAACCATCTAAATCCTGCCCTGACTTGGAAACCCTCGGACGTTTCGGAGCCGGAAGCAGGGGGGGCGAGGGGGCAGACCGATCCACAGGAGGGGAAGGATGAGGGGGCGCAGATGAAACCAAGGCCGAAGCGACCATCACCCCCAAGTCCGGGCCCCTATAAGCAAAACGGGGCAGCCTCGGGGCATCCGACGTAGCATCCAGCCTAGTGCGTTGCAACAACATTGTTAGACTGGGTAAAATTAGTCACCATCAAGCAACAAAACTCACAGGACTCCGGGTCGAAGGTATCGCCGACCCAGCAGGCAGCATGATGGAGGCAAAAACAATGAGAGTCACCCTGAAACAAAGGGACCGAGCAACCCTCGAACTCGCACGAAGCGAGGGGGGTGGGGGAGGGGGACTAAGGGTTCACATGGACACGTGGGTCCAGAGACGGTTCCCGGGGTCCTGAGATGGAACTCACGCTCAAGGAAGCCCAGGCAGGGTACTGCTAACCGGCGCCCAATCTACCAAATGACACCAAGAGCTGCACCCCTGGGACGTGTATACTCACAGGGACCTAGTAGGGAGTACCACCGTAAGAGAATGTAGTACCCAGACACCGCACCCAGTAGACAACTAAGGAAGGGCCCCCCACCAGGCAGGAAACAAAAAGAAAAAGAAAACCCCTGCAAGAGGACAGCAAACTCAGGCGGAACAGAGCCGACCACTTTGAATGGTGAAAACAAACAAAGAAAGAGCCAGTACAGCCAGTCGAAGTGTGAGACGAGAGGTGAAGAACATGAAAACCGCCTCCCGAAGGATTGGAGCATACAGCTTCAGCAAGGCAGATAATGCTAAAGCAGCCAAGACAAAGACCCCGGCAGAAGGCCCCTCACAAAGCAACCCCACATCCTCCGATGTGGGGTTGACCTCGGCAGAAGGCCCCAATCCAAAGACAGCTCCAGAAGCCTGAAGAATTGCACGACAGAGGCCAAGTGAGCACAAGTCCGAAGGTCATCAGCCACTAAGGCATCCGAAAGAAAGGGATGTTCACGATGTTCACAGCGATAGCCACAGCACCACAGCATTATTTCGTCCATCTAGGAATCTTCAAACGACTTCTTAGGTTCCTTTACAAAATAAACTTGTGGTCAATCATGTATTTACAGGATTTAGTGACCTGTATGATGATAACAGCAGGATTGTGGTGATAATAAGCACTGTGCGTAGTATTGTGGGAGTAGTAATTGTGGTGAGGAGGGAGCGAGGGAGAGAATCGAGGTAGCCTCACTATGTGGCAGCCACTTTTGTTTTGCTCATCATACTAGCTTAGTGGTTCGCTATGGTGAACACATATGTACATGGGTGTATACAATGTGTGTATATAGTGTAGTAACAGCAACAGGAGTATGTTGGGAGGAGCTATTTTTCCAAGGGAGGTGACGTAATCGTAGCGTCGTCTGCTGGCTGCTGTGTGATTTCTCATGCAGTGTAAGGTGGCCACTGTAAAGTTTGGACACAATACCAGCTTACTTGCATAATTCTGGTGAATAAAACATGTAGATAGGTATACATAACATGTGTAAATAATGTAATACAAAGAACAGTATGGTGGGAGGAGCAATGTTGGCGAGTAAGATGTTGGAGGAGTGAGGGTGTGGCAGCTGACACTCGCGGAGTTCTGAGTGTGTTCATGGTGAATGTATATAGAGCGTGATAGTGTGTAAATAGACTGTATATATACATAAATTAGCATAATACATGCGAAATATGTGCCAGATATGCATACACATGTGTTATGCACGTAACACACTGTCTTCGGACAGTGCAGATGTTCTACTGCCATAATATAGTGTACGTGTTCATTATACATAGGATTGGCACGTAAAAGTATATAAAATGTATTTGGAGCTGTGCGCAGAAAATGAACAAAAATATATTCGCGGCAACTCGCGTATCCTGCCTCGAGCGCCCTATCGGCCCCAGGGGCGTACACCGGAATGACGACGTCACGCACGAACTTACGGACCCCATAGCAGCTAAAGTACTTACAATTTTGACCTCCTGTTACTATACCCTTACTCAGGGAAGGGTTTTTGACACTTTAAAAAAAGAAAAAAAAATTTTCCAGAGATTTAGTTTCCTGGGCACTGGGAGGGGCGTCATATGTGGAGGCCGCACAGTTAAGGGGTTAAAACTAATCCCATAATAATAGCACAATAAATAGAATTTGAAACAAATATTTAACAATTTTGACCAAAAACGTATTTATAATCTTTCAAGTGTTCTGATATCAAGTTTCGTGTTACATCTTTCATTTTGGTATCAAATTGTGCTCACTCTAAAGGTACTCCTTTTGAAACTATCCCGAAGTCGATCGGATAATAAATGAATTTTATACAAATATTTTTTTATCGGATGCACATCATGTCCAATGCTCGGACTTGAGAGAAAAAATTTGGACATGAGGGTCGTTTGAAGAGTGCGATAGTGTTAAGTACATAGGTATTAATTAATCTCTTGTAATTTTTACTAAAATACAGATTACTGGCAGGCTCCACTGATCTCCACAACAAGGAGCAACCAGAAGCTACAAGAGTAATTTAATGTCACCAGGCAACTCCGACTTAGTTTTTTTTTTTTGCATGGATATGCCTGTGTGGGTCTTAACCCTTAAACCGCACAAATCATATATATATATCAGTGACAAAACCGAAACTGTGCACATCATATATATATGATTTCGTGTCTAGTGCTATAATTTAAATGCCCCGCCTGGGATAGGGGCAGCTATAGTACAGCCACGACCGATAGTTGCCAGATGCCACCTAGAAAAAAATCCAGGCCAACATTCTTGGGTGCTAGAGCGTCAGTATTGAGCAAGCCACCAAGGCTGGCGCACGCAGCACGAGCTCACAGCATCGCCTACAAATGCCATAATATATATGATACTGCTATTATTTAGCAGTGATAGTATTACTGAAGCCCCCTGACTGATAAAACTGACCAGGATTCTGATAATAGCAAGATTGTGGTGATATTTAGCGCTGTGCTCCATGGAGGGAGGAGTAAGGCTGTGGAGTCGTCTTCTGACTGTGTGTGGCCACCATTTATTGACTGCACTCAAGATACCAGCTTAGTGGTTCGCTATGGTGAACACAAATGTAGATACTTATATATAACGTGTGTATAGAGTGTGATAACAGCGAGAGGAGTAGGTTGGGAGGCGCCATTTTGGTGAGGGAGGGGCGTCGTCTGCACGACTTGTCATGTTGTTTACTGATGGCCACTATGGTCTTTGGGCATCATACCAGCTTATTTGTACAGGTATGGTGAATAAAACAGGTAGATACTTATATATAATGTGTGTATACAGCGTAATAACACCACAAACAATATTGTTGGAGGAGAAATATTAGTGTGCCTGGCCTTGAGGGCGGCCACCGATCAGCTGACTGTGTGAGTAGCTACGTCTTTGTGCCTTTACTCACCATACAAGCTTAGATGTACAGTTATGGTGAACAAAACATGTAAATACGTATATATAACGTCTGTGTATAGTGAATAAATGCAAAAACAGTATTGTGGGAGGAGAATGAGGGCGAGTGAGGTGGTGTTGAGGGAGGGAGTGGCTCGCTGGTGTGTGGCGGTCACTCCTCGTTGCTTTTTGACTCGCAAGACCAACTTAGTAGTTCGTTATGGTGAACAAAAGATGCAGATACTTATATATAACCTGTGTATATAGTGTAACAACAGCAAAACTATTTGTTTATTGTTTTATGAACATAATAATTGAATCACTAATATGCACACCATAATTTTGAGTACAGCGATGGTTCACACATTTTATTATATAAATATACCACAATTCACTGTATATAATATTACTGCAAAAAAACTAAGAATAAATCAATCAGAGACATTGAAATAATTAGGTAATAATATATTTGTGGCAACTGCTGTCTGACAGCTCGGGCGGAGTAGACCTCGTCTGGCGAAGGCTCTGCCAACGCCCCTCTTTTGCCACACTTCCCTACCCTATTGCGGCTAAAATATGCCACCTACGATTTTTTTGTTATTTTTTCCATGATCAGGGAACAAAAATGAACACTTCTATAAGACGAAAGAATTTTTTGGATTTTTTTTTTTTGTTGCACCTGTGGGTGTGAATTCCATTTGGACCCCTAACGGTTTGAGGGTTAAACCTCTGGCTCACCCACTAAGTGTTACATGTTTCTGTTTTATTTAGGCAGTGTATGAGTATTTATGACTTGTATGGTCGCTTAATATGTTGAATTTTAATATGTTGAATTTTAATAAATTAATTAATATGTTGAATTTTAACAAATTTTAAGGAATTACTATATTGAATTTTACAAGGTATGAGTAGAGCTATTTGTAAATAATTTTTCCAAATATTTTTGATAGTACAGGTACAGGTATTGGTAGGCTTGATATTCGTCTGTAATTGTTTATGTCAGCTGTACTGCCTTCTTTATGAACTGGAGTTACTCTTGCTTTTTTAAGGATATCAGGAAAATTATGACACTCAAGAGGTTTGTTGAATAGCAGAGCTATGGGTTATCTTGAGGTTATCTTGAGATGATTTCGGGGCTTAGTGTCCCAGCGGCCCGGTCCTCGACCAGGCCTCCACCCCCAGGAAGCACCTCGTGACAGCTGATTAACTCCCAGGTACCTATTTACTGCTAGATAACAGGAGCATCAGGGTGAAAGAAACTCTGCCCATTGTTTCTCGCCGGCACCTGGGATCGAACCCAGGATCACAGGATCACACATCCAGTGTTCTGTCCGCTCAGCATCCGGCTCCCTAGGGTGGTGCAAGAGCATAAGTAGCACTTTTATGTATCATAATTGGTATTTCACTAATGTTTCCAACTTTGGTTTTAAGTGATTAAATTATGTATATAATGTCTGTCGGGTTGACTGGTAAAAGGAGTAGAGTGTTAGGATAGCTGCCGGTGAGATATGTAGTCACAAGTGTTTAGGTCTCTGGGATTTTTGTGGCAAGGTTAGCAACAATTCATGTAAAGAATCTATTAAATTCAGTTGCTGTTTCTAAGTCTGTTGCAAGTGTATTATCATCCTTGGAGAGTTTTATCTGCTTATTATGTGATTGTTGTTTAGATCCTAGAATATTAGAGATGGCTTTACATGCACTTTTCATTTTTCCTTACACTTCTTTGAATCTACTCTCATAAAGGGAAAGTTTAGCTCTTCTTATTATATTGTTAAGCATTGATGAGTATATTTTAACTAGTTCCTCTGTAACTAGGCTAATTCTATGTTTTTTTCATATTTGTGTTTCTTATTGTTATAAGTATGCCACTTGTAAGCCAGGGGCTGTTTAATTTTTTGGCAGTTACATGCTTTGTGAGGAGAGGACAGTATGTGTACTCACTTAATGAGTGACAATAGCGGGTCACTTAATGAGTGACCCACTATTGTGCTTGCGGGGGTTGAGCTTTGGCTCTTTGTTCCCCGCTTTTTGTTGTAGAGGCTTAGAATTTTAGAGAGGATGTCAAATAATGAATATGTCATGTGTATTATTGAATTTAGATTCCCAGTTTACATTGTGAATTGAATTTATGAGATTGCCTATTGCTGCTTTGATGTGTAGTCTGAAGGTTAATTTCTTGGTATGCAATGGTGTTATGTCCATATTTGCTATGAGGAATGTAGGATAGTGATTGGTTGTCATCAGTAGTTATACCAGCTGCAGGACATATGTCTCGGCTGAACAAACACCAACCTAAACTTTATCGGCCACATATAGCTACTTTAATTTAAAAGGCCCAAGAATAGCCTCAGCTAAAATGCAGGGGCCCAACTGCTCAGAAGCAGAGCCATGCAAGCAAGAAATGGAACAAAAATAAAGTAATGGTCCTGCATAAACCTAAATGTTAAAGTGATAGCCAACACCACTCATCTGGAAACATGAAACTGAAAGCAGGCTCAGCAGAAAGGAGTGACAACACCAGGTGAGTGAATGAGATGGCTGACAGGCAAGGACTCAGGGTAGTCTGGGTTGCCATTTGGTGGCAGTCAGGTACATTACACTTGGGGTATTTATTTGGCAGCAACAATAATCTGCTTTGTTTCCTCAATGTTACTGATTTTCTTTAAGCAGTTGCTTGTCTTGTACTTTTTATTTGTGATGGCTCTTTTTCTTATTTTGGGTTGATCAATCCCCAACCTTCTCTTGCCTCATATAGATAGCAGATTTTAGTCTTGGCTCACAGTAGGCTCGAGTGGGTCTCAGAGGTTTGTGTGATACCCCAAGGCTTGACTACTACCAAGGCTACTGAGGGGACCCTCCCAGAAAGAAACTAAACATTATACAATATACTGTAACATGTCACTAAATATAGTTTACCTTGCATGTTGGTATTTATATTGTGGCTGTGTGCGTGTGAAGCAGCTTGATGTCCATGGTTACCAGCACAACCATGGCTACCTGCATGGCCATGGCTACCAGCACGTTCCTGGCTACCAGCATGACCATGGCTGCTGCCATGTGTGTGTCCATGGGAGTGATTATGGCTGCAATTAATATTATTTATTAATCCCAACTCTACACAACTACTTTCAACTAAATGAACAGTAACTAACCAAAATGAAAGAAAGTACATAAGCAGATAAAAGTTTTAAATTATAGCCCAAATGTTTTTTGGGGAAAGCCACTTGTGGTTCCTTGCAACTACTATCACTGGTAGTGTGCCAACTACTAGATCACGTCAGCCGCGGAGTTCTATATGGCCTACCGAGGATCGGGAGGCCAAACCTGATCCCCTCACAGAGGTGCAGGGAACAGTGGCATTTATTTATTTATTTATTATGCCACCACCAGGAAAGGCACCCAGAAAGTTAACAAAACAAAACAGACCACAGCTGTTTTTAGAAAAGACCAAGGCCTCAAGAAGCATCAAGAACTCCAACAATGTAAACAAACAATAGTAAAGTTTTGAAACTAGTGCTACCTCATTTGCCCCACCTCCCCCACTTGTTTGGGGAAGCGGCAGGTAGCACATGGTCAGCCAGCAACACCCTTAGTTCCATGCTGATGTGTGTAATGTGTGCAGTTGCCTCTCTTCTGCTTAGCCCTTAAAGGGTGCAATACTGTACATAAATAGATGATGTGAGTAACTGTCATGGAATGGCACACATCATACATAGATGACCGAGGGTCCTGCGCACGATTTACGATGTCCCACCAGGTAAAGGGGGCACCCATACGCTATCCAGGGGCACTAGCAAACAGATGCCAACTTAAAAAAATCCAACATATTCCGCCACTGTGAGGAAATTACCCGACAGTGGTAGTATTACTCAGTTACCCGACAGACACCATGTGAGCACATCACGTTCCAGTGTCCGACCAGTGTACTAAGTGCAGCGCACCACCCAGTCATTGATTGAGCAAGAAATTCATATTGAATTGTTCAAGGAGGGTAGGAACCTGATATTGACAACTCTGACATAGATCAAGACAACACACAGCCCTCAGTTGTGGATACGACTGACAGTGAGAGTGAACATGTGGGTGCCATCAGGGTTAGGCCTATCCACTCATCTCACTCATCAATGCCACCTTGCCCACACTCCACACCACTTCACACTCCACACTCCACACCACTTCACACTCCACCACACAGTTCATGTGTTACTGTGCAACATCATGATGTTTTGAGTGATGAGTCTGCAGATGGCGACTCATTTTCTGGTTTTAGTGATGTAGAATCAGAGAATAGTTTTACCACGCCTGTCGCTAGTTCCAGTGGGGTGCATGGTGTTACCAGGTGATGCTTTGTTGCATCAGTAGCATCTTGCCCAGCCAAGCGCTTCTACATGGCACCACATGGAGACGGGAACAAAGCCCCTCATCTTCAAGTAATTTTTCCTCATTGTCCGTTCACTGTTCATTGTTCATTGTACTGTGTGTAGATGGGGCTTCAGCTCCTGGTCCATGGATTCCTCGCCGTGGTGTCGTCTCCCAAAATGCCCAAAATGCCAAAAACGGGACAAGTCCAAAATGAACCGCAGGTCCATGGAGTCCTGTTTTGGAACTGGAAACAGGCGGGAAACCCACCTGAGGGACGACGACGTTTCGACCATGCCCAAGCGTATCCACTCCAAGATGACCTGATAGAGTGCAAGAGAAGAAGCCTGCCCCTCCAGCCCCTCACCCCCTAAAGGAGGAGGGGCCACTCAATGCCACTGCAGGCCACAAGAAATGACCTGAAACATCCATGAATCATTGAACCAGCTTGAGCAAACAGCATGAGGCTCCCCCCCATCACCTCGTCAATGGGATGAACTGTGAAAGGGCCAATGCCCCTTAAGAGAAACTGACTTGGGAGCAGAGCGATCACCACGTTGACCAGTCATCGCCGGTTCCGAAGGAAGTACCGGCTCCGAAACTGGCACCACTGCCCTACCATGATGAGAGGAAACCCAAGCCTTGGCACGACCCTTCTAAGGAAGACCCTCCACGGGCTCCTTGGATAACCAACAAGTCTTACATGGGACGACAACTAGAAGAAGCCGCTTGCAGAAACTACACCACTGTGCAAACAGCAAAGGACAAAAACCAGCGTTGAATGTAATGAAATACCATTTTCTGGGTAAGACCCGGAGGCTCCCCGGCAACCCTCCCTCCATCCGGTCGGTGATTTTTCGCAAGTTTTTACATCCAGTCACAGAACTGGGGTGTGGATAGCCGGAGCGGGGGTCTGGGGCTCGCCCTCCCCCTTCCGGGGAGGGGGGGGTTGCATAGATAGTGGCGCGGTGATGTAGTGACATCATGCTTGTTTGCTCGTTTTCATTTGGGGAGTTCTGTCCACTAGTGCGGCTTTCAGTAGCAATCTTTTAACCAGAAATAGGGGTTTGTTTTGGGGTGCTTACCTTTCTGGGTGCCTAACCCAGTTGATGGCAGACATAGAATGCTTCCAACCACATGGGGGGTTTCTACAGGCCATTGCTCTTCGTGCCTCTCAACCTGGCTCGTGGTCCCCGGTTGGCCTAGAACTCCATGTGCATTGACTGATGCCCGGGGTCTAATACAGTCATATCAGCCCGGATAGCTCCAGGGAACCAAAGGGGCTCCCCCAGAAAGGCATAGAAAACCTAAAAGCCTGAGCCCAAGTGGATTCCAAAGATTGAGTGAACACCGCCTGGCAGCACGCGAAATGAGAAGTAAAGAATAGACACACCGGCTCCCGCAGGATCGGTGTAAACAGCTTCAACAGCGCATCCGACGCTTTCATTGCTAAAACCAGTGCACCAGACCCAGAATCAGCCCTGAGTGCCTCCACGTTTTCCTAAAGGTCACTGTATGATGGTGAAAACAAGCTGTACAAGTTGTTTTCTACACAGTACCAGTGACGGAGCTACAGTACCTCCTACCCAGAGGCAAACAGGGGTGCATGAAACACCCTAGCTAACTCCATGGGCAGGCAATCGCCGAGCAGCAAAAGACCACGGCAGAGGTAGGTCCCAAGCGACTTGTGGAAGGGAACCCCAAGACACCAGAGTAGTACTTACAGGGCACCTAGGGAAGGTAACTCTAGGTGCATGCAGCCTGAGTACTGGTGAAACTACTACTGGCTCGCACACCATCACAGGACAGGCCCACACTACAAGGCATAGCACTGGACAAAGTCTGCAGCCAGAGTCGCACGACCGTCAGGTCTTACATCAGCCACACAACTTGGGGTGTGGACAGCCAGTGAGGGGGTCTGGGGCTTCCCCTTCCCCCTCCGAGGGAGACGGGAGCTGCGCAGACAGCGGTGGGATGACGGTTGTGACGTCGTACTTGTTTGCTCGTTTTTTGTTTGGGGGAGTTCTGTCTAATGGTTTGGCATTCAGTAGCAATATTTTAACCAGATACGATTTGTTTTGGGGTGCCTACCTTTCTGGGTGCCTGACCCAGTTAATGGCAGACATAGAATGCTTCCAACCACACGGGGGTTTCTTAAGGCCATTGCTCCTCATGCCTCTCTGAGGTGGCCAGGTTCCCCAATAGGCCTAAGAACTCCATGCGCTTTGACTGATGCCAGGGTCTAATACATTCCTAATAATCTAGGTAGCTCTGGAGAGCTGAAGAGGGGCTTTCCCCCAGAAAACATTATTTTTGTTGCTGTTACACCACATACATCTATCTATAATTTTCTCATGTCCTTCTCGTGCACAATCTTCTCTCGTACATACAGCAATGAAGTGCGTCAATGATTGGGCAAGTACAACTCAGACCGAACTTGCAGGCATATACCTTGCCACTAAATTTTTAAAAGACAAAGGCAGTGGACTTATATACTATAACCCGCAGAGTGCACTCCTGGCATTGAACGCACATAGTAGTAACATCCAGAAAATAGTCAGTGATACTTGAATGAATGTTTTAGCTGCTAAAGAAAACAGATTTGAAATTAAATTCCTATGGATACCATCACATGTTGGCATCTCAAGGCATGACACTGTTGATATGCTTGCAAAGATAGCCAGTAGAAAACCAGTAGTAGAAAATGATATGGGTGTTTCATTAGCACTGACAAAGAGAATACTAAACCCTCAAACCGCGCATATCATATATAAATGATATCAGTGACAAAACCGAAACCGCGCACATCATTTATATATGATTTCGTGTCTAGCGCTATAATTTAAACGCCCCGCCTGGGATAGGGGCAGCTATAGTACAGCCACGACCGATAGTTGCCAGATGCCACCTAGAAAAAAAAATCCAGGCCAACATTCTTGGGTGTTACAGCGTCAATATTGAGCAAGCCACCAAGGCTGGCGCACGCAGCACGAGCTCACAGCACCGCTGTTCAGCTTGTGACCACAGCATCGCCTACAAATACCATAATATAAATGATACTGCTATTATTTAGCAGTGATAGTATTACTGAAGCCCCCTGACTGTGATAAAACTGACCAGGATTCTGATAATAGCAGGATTGTGGTGATATTTAGCGCTGTGCTCCATGGAAGGAGGAGTAAGGCTGTGGGAGGGAGGGTTGTGGCGTCGTTTTCTGACTGTGTGTGGCCACCATTTATTGACTGCACTCACCATACCAGCTTAGTGGTTCGATATGGTGAACACAAATGTAGATACTTATATATAACGTGTGTATAGTGTGAGATAACAGCGAGAGGAGTAGGTTGGGAGCTGCCATTTTGGTGAGGGAAGAGCGTCGTCTGCACAACTTGGCATGTTGTTTACTGATGGCCACTATGGTCTTTGGGCACCATACCAGCTTATTTGTTCAGGTATGGTGAATAAAACAGGTAGATACTTGTATATAATGTGTGTATATAGCGTAATAACACCACAAACAATATTGTTGAAGGACAAATATTAGTGCGTCTGGCCTTGAGGGCGGCCGCCGATCAGCTGACTGTGTGAGTAGCTACGTCTTATGGCCTTTACTCACCATACAAGCTTAGATGAACAGTTATGGTGAACAAAACATGTAAATACGTATATATAACGTCTGTGTATAGTGAATAAATACAGAAAGAGTATTTTGGGAGGTGAATGAGGGTGAGTGAGGTGGTGTTGAGGGAGGGAGTGGCAGTGAGTGGCTCGCTGGTGTTTGGCGGTCACTCCTCGTTGCTTTTTGACTCACAAGACCAACTTAGTAGTTCGTTACGGTGTACAAAACATGCAAATACTTATATATAACCTGTGTATATAGTGTAACAACAGCAAAACTATTTGTTTATTGTTTTATGAACATAATAATTGAATCACTAATATGCACACCATAATTTTGAGTACAGCGATGGTTCACACATTTTATAATACAGTATAAATATACCACAATTCACTGTATGGAATAATATTACTGCAAAAAAACTAAGAAAAAATCAATCAGAGACATTGAAATAATTAGGAAATAATATATTTGTGGCAACTGCCGTCTGACAGCTCGGGCGGAGTAGACCTCGTCTGGCGAAGGCTCTGCCAACGCCCCTTTTTTGCCACACTTCCCTACCTTATTGCGGCTAAAATATGCCACCTACGATTTTTTTTTTATTTTTTCCGTGATCAGGGAACAAAAATGAACACTTCTATAAGACGAAAGAATTTTTTGGATTTTTTTTTTGTTGCGCCTGTGGGTGTGAATTCCATTTGGGCCCCTAGCGGTTTGAGGGTTAAACATATATCTAATGAAAATCTCACCGACCTAACAAATTCACAAAGATCTGAAAGTTGTAGCATTAAATATTATGATAGATATTGTGAGGAGACATTCACACATAGGACTAATAAAGCAAGAACTCGGCAATGTGATGTTTTAGTAGCCAGAATACGCCTGGGATATACAGGCATACCTCAGTTTAAGAGTTTAATTGGTTCCTGGAGACGCCTCGTATTCCGAAAACTCGCATTCCGAAGCTAATTTCCCCATAAGAAATAAAGGGAAATGAATTAATCCATTCCTGATTACCCCAAAAACCCCACATCAAACTAAATTTTTATACCTAATTCATCTAAATAAACCTACAAAACTATGTTCAAGTTATTACTTACCTTGCTGTTGAATGCTGTAGGCGTATGAAAGATGGTGAGGAGGTGGGAGGAAGAGAGGAGTTACTGTTTGGAAGGGGAGTCCCCTTCCATTATCACATCAGGCAGTGAGGACTTCACTGGTATGCACACTCTGGCACATTTTGCCTGCATACCACTAGGACTTGCTTCTTTTACTAAGAATTTGTCTAATGACACTTGTTTTTCCCTACATTTTAACACTTGTCTGTAGTAAGACATCACATTATCATTTAAAAGGTCAATGCAACGGCCTGCTACAGCTTTATCTGGGTGAGTTTTTTCAACAAAACTTTGCAGTTCTTCCCATACTTCACACATTTTCTTAATCAAGAAGGGACATCCTCTACTGCCTCTACTCACAGCTATTTTCTTAGGTTGAACCTTACCAATGGCTTTCTTGAAACCCATGGCAAGATATATAATGACAACTTTTATGCTCAAATGGCCAAAAAAACGATAAAAAACTGTAAATCCTTGTGAAGAATTCAGGTGGGATAGTCACTGGACACGAGACACTGGTAAACTGAGGCGAAATCGCCATGCCACCACGCGCCAGTCGGCCTGTACACGTATCAACAAACTCGCGTCCCGAGGTAACCCTCGCCTTCCGAGACATATTTTTGGAGTAAATCCTGCTCGTCTTCCGAAAAAACTCGCATACAGGGACACTCGCATTCCGAGGTACCACTGTAGATGTATCTGGCAGCTTTCTCTAAACCCAAATGTCGAGTACACAATGTGTCAACTTTGTGAGAGAGAAAACATACACTCACTTGAACATTATATTGTAGAATGTCCCATATTGACTGACTTTTGCTCTCCTGGGCTGAGGTATGCTGAACTCTGTAACTACTATATGAATACTGGAACACTTGATGATATACTGGACTTGTACCCAAGAATGACCATGTAATGTATCAATTATACAATGTATGTATGTGATGTAATATATAACCTGAGCTTGTAAAAGCATCTTAATCACCTTCAGTGGTTAAGTGCTTAATTGCACACTAGTTTCTCTATCAGCTATCTCACCCTGTCAGAGTAAGAGAAACAAATGTATGTGTGTGTATATATATGTATGTGTGTGTGTGTGTGTGTGTGTACTCACCTATTTGTACTCGCCTATTTGTGCTTGCGGGGGTTGAGCTTTGGCTCTTTGGTCCCGCCTCTCAACTGTCAATCAACTGGTGTACAGATTCCTGAGCCTACTGGGCTCTATCATATCTACATTTAAAACTGTGTATGGAGTCAGCCTCCACCACATCACTGCCTAATGCATTCCATCCATTAACTACTCTGACACTGAAAAAGTTCCTTCTAACGTCTCTTTGGCTCATGTGGGTACTCAGTTTCCACCTGTGTCCCCTTGTTCGCGTCCCACCAGTGTTGAATAGTTTATCCTTGTTTACCCGGTCGATTCCTCTGAGGATTTTGTAGGTTGTGATCATGTCTCTCCTTACTCTTCTGTCTTCCAGTGTCGTAAGGTGCATTTCCCGCAGCCTTTCCTCGTAACTCATGCCTCTTAGTTCTGGGACTAGTCTAGTGGCATACCTTTGGACTTTTTCCAGCTTCATCTTGTGCTTGACAAGGTACGGGCTCCATGCTGGGACCGCATATTCCAGGATTGGTCTTACATATGTGGTGTACAAGATTCTGAGTGATTCCTTACACAGGTTCCTGAACGCAGTTCTGATGTTAGCCAGCCTTGCATATGCCGCAGACGTTATTCTTTTTATGTGGGCTTCAAGAGACAGGTTTGGTGTGATATCAACTCCTAGATCTTTCTCTCTGTTCGTTTCATTAAGTACTTCACCTCCTATTCTGTATCCTGTGTCTGGCCTCCTATTTCCACTGCCTAGTTTCATTACTTTGCATTTACTCGGGTTGAACTTCAACAGCCATTTGTTGGACGATTCACTCAGTCTGTCTAGGTCATCTTGTAGCCTCCTACTATCGTCCTCAGTTTCAATCCTCCTCATAATTGTATATGTGTGTATATGTATGAATGAAAACTCCACACCTCAGAAGTGACTCGAACCCAGACCACCAGAAGCACAATGCAACTGGTGTACATGGTACATTAACCGTTCAACCATCAGTGACCTGGCAGTCTGGGTTCGAGTCACTTCTGGGGTGTGGAGTTTTCATTCGTATATATGATTGGGAACCATTCAAGCTTGCTCGCATTTGTGTTGCTCACATGGCCTCACAGAGTGAGGTAATTTGATGAAATAACTATGCCCAAGATTACCATTAAAGTGCCGTCGGGACGGTGGTCAAATAGCCTTAGCTATCATCGACTTTTGT
This sequence comes from Procambarus clarkii, assembly GCF_040958095.1. Classification (NCBI taxonomy): domain Eukaryota; kingdom Metazoa; phylum Arthropoda; class Malacostraca; order Decapoda; family Cambaridae; genus Procambarus; species Procambarus clarkii. The sequence goes on along the minus strand of NC_091159.1, from coordinate 43,449,694 downwards.
ACGGTCACTGATGGTCGAGCGGTTAAGGTATCATGTACGCCAGTTACATTGTACTCCTGGCGGTCTGGGTTCGAGTCACTTCTGGGGTGTGGAGTTTTCATTCGCATATATGCTTGGGGACCATTCAAGCTTGTTTGCATTTGTGTTGCTTATATGGCCCCACAAAGTGAGGTGATTTGATGAAATAACTATGCCCAAGATTACCATCAAAGTGCCATCGGGACAGTGGTTAAATAGCCTCGGCTATCATTCTCTTTTGTACGGTCAGTGATACCTGGTCGATACCTGGTTGATACCTGGTTGATGGGGTTCTGGGAGTTCTTCTACTGCCCAAGCCCGGCCTGAGGCCAGGCTTGACTTGTGAGAGTTTGGTCCACTAGGCTGTTGTTTGGAGCGGCCCGCAGGCCCACATACCCACCACAGCCCGGTTGGTCCGGCACTCCTTGGAGGAATAAATCTAGTTTCCTCTTCAAGATGTCCACGGTTGTTCCGGCAATATTTCTTATGCTTGCTATGCTATGATGGTCGAGCTGTTAAGATACCATGTACACCAGTTGCATTGTGCTCCTGGCGATCTGGGTTCGAGTCACTTCTGGGGTGTGGAGTTTCGATTTGCATATACAGTATGCTTGAGGACCATTCAAGCTTGTTCGCATGTACTGTCTCCACTCGACTATCCGGACTATATGGAAAGGACCCCCAGCCGGATTATCACATGTTCCGGATAATAGTACTTTTTCACCTCTGAGTCCAAAAGGGACCATTTCCGACAATTTTTATACCACACGCATGATTTGAATTGACACACTAATTAGTGTGTGGGGCTGGTGCATGGGTGGTTAGCTGCCTAGCTGGTAGGTGGGCAGGGAAAGTGGGTGGGCAGGCAGGTGGGTGGGTGGGCAGGCAGGTGGGTGGGTGGGCAGGCAAGTGGGTGGGTGGGCAGGCAAGTGGGTGGGTGGGCAGGCAGGGATAGGTGGGTTCAGGCAGGTGGGTTTTGGATGAGTGGATGGCAGGTAGATGGGCTTGGTGGGTGAACAGGTTCGAGCAGGCAGGTGGGTGAGTGGGTAAGCAGGCAGGTGGGTGGGTGCATTGACAGTAGGGTAAGTGGGCGTGCAGGCATGTGGGTAAACAGGTGGGTGGGCAGGGAAGTGGGTGAACAGGTGGGTTAAGCAGGCAGGTGGGTGTGCAGGTAGGTGGGTGAACAGGTGGGTGGATGGATTGACAGGTGGGTAAGTGGGCATGCAGGCAGGTGGGTAAACAGGTGGGTGGGCAGGGAAGTGGGTAAACAGGTGAGTGGGCAGGGAAGTGGGTGGGCAGGGAAGTAGGTGAACAGGTGGGTAAGTGGGTGTGCAGGCAGGTGGGTGGGCAGGGAAGTGGGTGAACAAGGTGGGTGGGCAGGGATGTGGTTGAACAGGTGGGTAAGTGGCGAGACTGGAACAGAGACAGACGACACGTGTGATCTCCTGCCTGGTCAACCCCCCCCCCCCCTCCCCCACCTCACACCAGCCTTCCCATCTCCCTTCCACATGTGTCGACAGACACGTGGGTGTTGACACGCTGTACGATGCGCCTTAAGTTCTGTTAAATCCAATTTTATTTTATTGTAAATATTTAAATGAATAAATAGCAAACCAAATACTGTACTGTACTGTTCATCTATTATAGTGTTATTTAATTAATATTCGTAACTAGCTCTCCACAGCAATAAGAAAACAATATAATTCTTGCAACACCGCCAACGCCACCTTCCTTCGTTAGGGTTAAGCGAGTCCCATACACACCACAATAGTTTTTCCTCCTTCCGTGACCAACTCCCTTCCTCCCTTCCTGACCAACTCCCTTCCTCCCTTCCTGACCAACTCCCTCCCTCCCTTCCTGACCAACTCCCTCCCTCCCTTCCTGACCAACTCCCTCCCTCCCTTCCTGACCAACTCCCTCCCTCCCTTCCTGACCAACTCCCTCCCTCCCTTCCTGACCAACTCCCTTCCTCCCTTCCTGACCAACTCCCTTCCTCCCTTCCTGACCAACTTCCTCCCTCCCTTCCTGACCAACTCCCTCCCTCCCTTCCTGACCCACTCCCTCCCTCCCTTCCTGACCAACTCCCTCCCTTCCTTCCTGACCAACTCCCTTCCTCCCTTCCTGACCAACTCCCTTCCTCCCTTCCTGACCAACTCCCTCCCTCCCTTCCTGACCCACTCCCTCCCTCCCTTCCTGACCAACTCCCTCCCTCCCTTCCTGACCAACTCCCTTCCTCCATTCCTGACCAACTCCCTCCCTCCCTCCCTGACCAACTCCCTCCCTCCCTGACCAACTCCCTTCCTCCCTCCCTGACCAACTCCCTTCCTCCCTTCCTGACCAACTCCCTCCCTCCCTTCCTGACCAACTCCCTCCCTCCCTTCCTGACCAACTCCCTCCCTCCCTTTCTGACCAACTCCCTTCCTGACCAACTCCCTTCCTCCCTTCCTGACCAACTCCCTCCCTCCCTTCCTGACCAACTCCCTCCCTGACCATCTCCCTTCCTCCCTTCCTGACCAACTCCCTTCCCGACCATCTCCCTTCCTGACCAACTCCCTTCCTGACCAACTCCCTCCCTCTCTTCCTGACCGTAATCCCCCAGGTGGTCCCTCCCAACGTTCCCCTCTCTCCCGACACCACCCACCAACCCTACCCCCTCCAACACCATGGCCTTGAGCCACAGCTGTACGGGATTAATACGGTACAGCCCACCGGCTCAGATTTTTAACCGGCCAAACCGGCTTTTATCCGGCTCCCATGGCCATTTTGGCCGGATATTGAGATAACTTTATCCGTTCACGATTTTGGCCGTATAAGGGCGTTTTCCGGATGTTCGAATCCCGGATAATCGCGGGGTTACAGTATATGTATGTCTATAAAGTGTATGTGGAAGCTGATCAGAATTACATTTCACCTTCGTAAATGCACATTAATGACACTATGTAAAAGACACATTAATGACACTATGTAAAAGACACATTGAACACTTTATGTAGGGCATACGTAAATCTGTGTATCTATGTATTCAAGCTTGTTCGCATGTATATGTATGTCTATAAAGTGTATGTGGAAGCTGATCAGAATTACATTTCACCTTCGTAAATGCACATTAATGACACTATGTAAAAGACACATTGAACACTTTATGTAGGGCATACGTAAATCTGTGTATCTATGTATTTACGTATGTAGGTTAGCTTAGCCTTTTAAAAACACTACAATTATCTGTTGTGGTTGATTGTTCAATAAATCCCTGAACTATATGTTTAACAAATCTCTTAACCCTGTCCATGGAGGACAGAGACGAAAATGTAAATATGTTGGTTAGCATTGTAAATGTGTGGCCTTTTTTCTGTGGTAGAAAAAAATATATAATTTTTACAAACCACAATGAACCAATAAGTAATTCTGGTGTGTTTGTGTGTGTATAGTGATGAAATATTAGCACAGTACGGGGCTACAAGCTACAACAAGCTAACTCAAGCAGCCAACCTCACCTGATGGAGCAAAATATCCAGATATATACTATGCACATCACTTTTATTATGAACATTGGTATTATTATCAGAATCCTGTCATTAAATCATGAATATGAATCATTTTCCACAAGATTATTTTCTAGAGGAACATGAGGTCACTTTGCATGATGCATAGTCACAAACCTCGTCTGTGTGTTGTGAATGTCTGTCTTTGAGAGACAGGGAGAGAGACGGTGAAAAGAGGAGAGAGAGAGAAGAGAGAATAATAAGAAGAGAGATGTGGCACCTCAGAGCTTGTCACTGGCACTACAGAGCCATAGTATACATGCAAGGCTTCTGATATCATTTCATAATGCCTATCCGTGAAAAAGCATCTCCTGTTTTCTGTCCTACAATGTGGTTTGTTGAGCTTGTGTGCATTACATTTGACATTTTAACATAGTTGTCATGAATAAAATCTTTCAATTTGTTAGTATTTTAAAGGTCTTGATGAGATAAGCCTTGTCATGTCAGGTATGTAGTGTTGATAGTAATAATGCCCTCAACTGTTCCTGGTATGAGAGCTGACTTAGATCTAGAATGATTTATATCAGTCTTGAAATTTCTCAAAAAGCAGATACTGTATGTCCTCCTGAAGGTGAGGTCTCCATGCTTGGATTCATAGTCCAAATGAAAGTGCACCAGAGACTTGTACAGCTGAATTACCACTTTTTTTTCTTTAGTCAAAGGTTTTTTGATAATTCTTAAGGTTTAAAGGATTTCCTTACTACGTCCTCAATTTTTAGAGAAACTTTCATTGACTGGTCAATCATATCTCTTAAGTCCTTTTCTTCATCAGTCTCCTGCATGTGCACTATCATCAAATTCTTGAAATTGCTATAGAAATGTTCATTTAAATTCAAATCCATAGGCATTATCAATATTAAACAAGCACAATGACAAATATTAAAATAATAGTTACCTAAAGGACACAATGCCAAAGAGGTTGACAATCAGCCCACCAACAGCAACTGCAAGCAACCTCTCAGTGTGCACTTGAGGTGGTTCCCAGAGTCGTCCAAGAGCCTCACATAGCACCATAAATCCAATCTGTAGAAACATTACAAAATAAATTGATTGATTCACATTAGCACTGCCGGAGGCATTTTTTTTTTTTTCCTACCAGATGTGACTACACAATTTCAATGCTAACCAGCATATATACATTTTCTTCTGACCTCCATGGACAGGGTTAGAGATCGGTTTAACATATAGTTCAGTGATCTATTGAACAATCAACCAAAGAAGATGATTGTAGTGCTTATAAAATGCTAATTTAACCTACCTGCATAGATATATAAATACACAGATTTACATCTGCACTACATAAACAGTGTTCAATTTGTCTTTTTACATAATGTCATTAAACCTTAAAGGGCACAAATTGTATATACAGTGCATCCTCACTCTAACGAACCCCACTCTATCGAATTTCCAGATGATTCAAACAAATTGAATTCAGCACTAAATGTTCAGTGGAACATATAGATGTTCAATTAAGTGAGGATTGTTTGTTCAAGCTGTTACTGAGACTGAACGTCAGAGGTGGCTGTCATCAACTATGGTTCACCAAAGTGTAAACAGTTATACAGCGTTTTATTTTTGCTTACCCATTGTTTCCAGGGAGAAATGGTTGAAGGATGATAAAATGGTGTCAGGGGAGGCAGGTGTCATTGGTGAGGGTTGGTGTCAGGGGACAAGTGGTGTCAGTAGTTGGGGTTTAGTGTCAGGGGGGCAGGTGGTGGAGTTATTCTCATTGGAGGCAGGTTATCTTGAGATGGTTATCTTGAGATGATTTCGGGGCTTTTTTAGTGTCCCCGCGGCCCGGACCTCGACCAGGCCTCCACCCCCAGGAAGCAGCCCATGACGGCTAACTAACACCCAGGTACCTATTTTACTGCTAGGTAACATGGGCATAGGGTGAAAGAAACTCTGCCCATTGTTTCTCGCCGGCGCCTGGGATCGAACCCAGGACCACAGGATCACAAGTCCAGCGTGCTGTCCGCTCGGCCGACCGGCTCCAGTTGAGAGTTGAGGGATATGTTTAGAGGAGTTACTTAGCCTACGGTCCAAAGTGTTGGTACTATAGCAGTCCACCTGTAAACGAGAGCACTGGCTTTGCCAGTTGATCACTGGAGCCCTGTGGTGATGGTTCTCTCCCTCCCTTGAGTGCAGCAGCTCATTTAGTTTAAGATAAGTATGGTTTATTAGGAAACAGTGTTTAGTTTAGGTGTTGTCATTTGTGATTACTGGTGGAGTGTTAGTTAACCATTTATTTGATTTACTTGTGTGTTTACCTGACTTTGGTCATAATTACTTGACTGGTCCCATTTCATTAAGCTTAGCCTACCGGGGACCATGAGCCAGAACCTGGCTACAGATTCATGAAGCAGTTACGCAAGTACAGTACTTACAAACATGTACATATTTTCTCAATCATTGACGCCTTTAGTTACATTTATTAAACAGTTTACAAGCAAGAAAACTTGCCAATCAACTGTTGTTGTTGTTATAAACAGCCTCCTGGTGCTTCGGAGCTCATCAATTGTTAAATAATTGTAAACAAAGCTGCCAAAGATTGAGAAAAGATGTACAGGTTCGTAAGTGCTTGCGTAACCGCTTTGTGAAGCATCTGGCCCCCTGGCCTCCTCAGAGAGGTGCTGGGAGCAGTGGCTCTATGAAAAATGTTATGTAAATTTATTCAAGTCAGTCACCACCAAGGGAAGGCACCCAGAAAGATGGAGAGACAAAACAGATCACTGCTTGATTAGAAAAAAACATACTGCAGCCTTAAAACAGCCAAAGACCTCCTCCAATAATGTAAACAAACAGTCTCCTTATTCAGGTTACATGATAAACCAATAGCAAAGATACTTGACCTGGTGGAGTGACCATCAACAGAATTTAACGTATCAGTCTTGAGGTTATCTTGAGATGATTTCGGGGCTTTTAGTGTCCCCGCGGCCTGGTCCTCGACCAGGCCTCCACCCCCAGGAAGCAGACCGTGACAGCTCACTAACACCCAGGTACCTATTTTACTGTTAGGTAACAGGGGCATAGGGTGAAAGAAACTCTGCCCATTGTTTCTCGCCGGCGCCTGGGATCGAACCCAGGACCACAAGTCCTGCGTGCTGTCCGCTCGGCCGACCGGCTCCTACCATGGATGGACTGTAGACTCTGGCTCAAGGAGAAACTAAGCAGCCAGCTAGGAAAAGTTCCTGTTATCAAGGCACAATAATTTGATGGGCAACATAAGTTTTTACATACTGTATCAAAATTACTTTTCTAGCACAAAAATTAAATTTATAATTTAATTAAGTAAAGATATTACTGCAAAGTTTAGTGAGAATTTGCTATCATGCAACATGACCTTACCACAGTTAAAAAGAGGCCATTCACAAATCCAGACAGCACTTCAATTCTCCCATATCTGTAAACATTAATCAAAAGTATTAGAAGTAATTTAGTTATTATAGCACTTTGTTATTTACAGTTCAAAATGTACATTCAACATAAAATTTAGCTGCTTAATGGATATATATTAAATATTTCTAAGACTTCCTAAAAACAACTTTCACTAATAATTTCTCTAGACTAAATCTCACCAGAACAAAACTTCTGTAATATGATTTACTTTTTCTCTTTATATGACTGTTCACCTACCAGGCATGGAGGAATCACCAGGTGCTGACAACCATGTAGAACTAAAAAAAGTCACCACTAAGAACATAGAGCTTAAGAACAATGAAAACTGTGAAATACCTATTGGCCCATGTGAGGCAGCTACTATTTATACCCAATGAATCCCATTGATATATATGTTTAACCTAAACTTGAAAACCATCCAGCAATTCCATGTCCATTATATTACTCTGTAATTTGACCCATAAATCATATTTATTTGTCCAATTATTTTCTCAGTCTAAAGTATCCACTGCATTGTACAGATATTCTAATTTGTATTGACAAATTGAAAATCTAATTAATATCATCTTTTTTGTGTCCTTTCTATTATATTGGATACTTCAAAAATGTTATCCCTTGTTTTTTGCCTTTCAGGAGAATGTACTATAAAAATTTTAACGCTTTCATTTTAACACTATCTTTTCCAAGGTTTGAAATGCCACCTGGAAGTTCGCCCCAAAAAGCCACAGTTGAATGTAATGAAATGCTTTTTTCTGGGGGTGCCCCTTGTGGCTCCCTGATGCTACTATCACTGATAGTGTACCATCTACTAGGTTGCATCAGCTGTGGAAAGGCATAGGTAGTGGTAACATTTATATATTTATATATTTATTTATTTATGCTACCACGTGCACCCAGAAAGATCACTGTTGGCTTCAAACTAGTCCGTAGCCTCAAGAACTGCTGAAAGAACTCCCCAACAATACAGTATAAACATTATTTGAGTCAACAATATTACAATTACCACACTACCAATTAACATTGACATTCAACAGGGCAGTATACATAGTCCACTCCTCTTTCTCATATACAGTGGCACCTCGACTTACGATTGCCCCGACTTGCGATAATTTCAAGTTATGATGTCAATTTGATCAAAAACTGTGACTCGACATATGATGGTGTCATCGACTAATGATATTTGTTGGTACATGTTCGGGTCGACTGAACGAGTGGTTCCGGGTCTCGTGGGCTGACCTGCCTCAGTTTATTACAGCTGCCCACTTAGTGACGATCGCGCCTATAAGAAATTCCGCTTTTGTGGTGATTTTTTGTTTTTTGAACATAAAAGTAATTATTATATATCACGCCATGAGTGCCACGAAAGGCATTGGTAAGGTTCAACATACGAACACCCATGTAAGGATGACCATAGAGCAGAAACGAGATCATTTGTAAATATGAAGATGGTATGCGGGTTGTTGAACTAGCTAGGCAGTACAACAAATCTCAGTCAATGATATCCACCATACTGGCTAAGAAAAAGGACATTATGAGTGCTAAAGTGGCAAAAGGTGTATCAATATTCACGAAACATAGAACACAAACACTTGAGGATGTTGAACAGTTACTATTAATTTGGATACACAACAAGGAGTTAGGGGGTGATAGCGTTTCGGAGGACATCATTTGTGAAAAGGCAAGAAAATTGCATGAAGACTTTTTAAAGAAAACCCCTGGAACGAGTGATGCAGAAGTGAAACAGTTTAAAGCGGGCAGGGGACGGTTTGAGAAATTTAGAAAAAGAAGTGGCATTCATAGTGTTGTGAGGCATGGGGAGGCTGCCAGCTCAGACAAACCAGCGGCTGAAAGATTCATTAGCGAATTTAAAGATTTTGTGAGAGTGAGGCATACCTACCACAACCACACACGTTCATTCCACATTAATGTTAATAAATGCCATGTTATGGAATGTGGAATAGGAGAACATAGACCCCACACAACCTATATATTATGTGAGAAATTTTTAAAGAATTCTGATAAAGAAAGAGATCTAGGGGTGGTTCTAGATAGAAAACTATCACCTGAGGACCACATAAAGAATATTGTGCGAGGAGCCTATGCCACGCTTTCTAACTTCAGAATTGCTTTTAAATACATGGATGGCGATATACTAAAGAAATTGTTCACAACTTTTGTTAGGCCAAAGCTAGAATATGCAGTGGTTGTTTGGTGCCCATATCTTAAGAAGCACATCAACAAACTGGAAAAGGTGCAAAGACACGCTACTAAGTGGCTCCCAGAATTGAAGGGCAAGAGCTACGAGGAGAGGATAGAGGCATTAAATATGCCAAAACTAGAAGACAGAAGAAAAAGTGGTGATATGATCACTACATACAAAATAATAACAGGAATTGATAAAATCGATAGGGAAGATTTCCTGAGATCTGGAACTTTAAGAACAAGAGGTCACAGATTTAAACTTCACAGATTTAAACTAGCTAAACACAGATGCCGGAGAAATATAAGAAAATTCACTTTCGCAAACAGAGTGGTAGACGATTGGAACAAGTTAGGTGAGAAGGTGGTGGAGGCCAAGACAGTCAGTAGTTTCAAAGCATTATATGACAAAGAGTGATGGAAAGACAGGACACCACGAGCGTAGCTCTCATCCTGTAACTATACTTAGGTAATTACACTTGGGTAATTACACACACACACAAAAGTCCTCGCAGCAGAGTGGACAGCACTCTAGAGTCGTAGTTCTAAGGGCCCGGGTTCGATTCCCGTTCGAGGCACAAGCAAATAGGCACAGTTTCTCCTCATGCCTAGTTCACCCAGTAGTAAATAATTACCTGGTAGGCAGAAACAAGTGGGCATAGTTCCTTTCACCTTGGTGCACCTGTTCACCTGGCAGCAAATAGGTACCTGGGAGTTAGACAGCTGCTACGAGCTGCACCCTGGGGATGTGTATTTACCATTTGTATTTTTTAGGGCTCTGAAGTATGGTGTAGTGGATACAGTGCGTAACTGCCACCTTGATGGCCAGTGTTTGATTCCTCTGGTGGGTTGAGTGTCTAAAAAGTTATAAACTTCAACTTGTGGTTATAAGCAAGTCTGTGCGCAATAAATATAAATAAATAAATATAAATATAAATATATATTATATATAATTTCAGCGCCTTAGTGTGGCGATCCAGAGAGGAAATGCTCACTGCATCCATGGTTCCTGCCCACAATCGGAGGAGCTGGAAGAGCTGTACAACTTGTGACAAGTAGTCTTGTACCTTGCATGTAACCAATGTTGTAACCCTTTTTGTGTAATGAAATTTTAAATAAAGTTAGATATATATACACACACACTAAAAGAATAGGTGTGGTAGGGGAAGAAAATATCAAAGTGTTCAGTGAGGATCCACAAGGTCTTCTCCGAGTACTCATTACTTTCTTCTCCCAGGCTATGGGTCCCTACACTTGCACCAGAGGTGGTACCCCTTTTAGGTATTTTATATTACATACATACATACATATTATATATATATATATATATATATATATATATATATTATATATATATATATATATATATATATATATATATATATATATATATATATATATATATATATATATATATATATATATATAAATATATATATATATATATATATGTGTGTTGTACCTAGTAGCCAGAACGTCGTACATGGCCTACTATGCAAGGCCCGATTTGCCTAATAAGTCAAGTTTTCCTGAATTAATATATTTTCTCTAATTTTTTTCTTATGAAATGATAAAGCTACCCATTTCATTATGTATGAGGTCAATTTTTTTTTATTGGAGTTAAAATTAACGTCGATATATGACCAAACCTAACCAACCCTACCTAACCTAACCTAACCTAACCTATCTTCATAGGTTAGGTTAGGTAGCCGAAAAAGTTAGGTTAGGTTAGGTAGTCGAAAAAACATTAATTCACGAAAACTTGGCTTATTAGGCAAATCGGGCCTTGCATAGTAGGCTGAGAAGTGCGTTCTGGCTACTAGGTACGACACATATTATATATATATATATATATATATATATATATATATATATATATATATATATATATATATATATATATATATTTATTTATTTATTTATTTTTCCGAACTCCTTTTGATAAGGAGTTCGGAAGTCTTCTTGGTGAAGAAGACTTCCGAACTCCTTATCAAAAACAGCCCGAAGCCGACGGAGAACCCTCTACAGCAGTCAAGCGTTGTATACATGTACACTTGCCCCCACGAAGGATGTAACCTTCAATGTAAGTACATAGGTATGACGTCGACCAAGCTGACGAGGCGTTTGACATGCCATCTTCAATCTGGTGCCCCTAGGAATCACATGAGACAAGCCCATGACATTACTCTAACAAGAGAAATGTTGAACAAGAATACTTGCATAATAGACAAAACCCAAGATTCAAGAAGATTACAAATTCTTGAGGCAATTCACATAAGAATAGAGCGACCTACCATGAACACCCAAATCACGGAACTATTTACTCTACCCACCATGAGAGTAAGGACAAGACAAGAACATATCGATGCCAACACAGAAGACAATGTCCAACATAACAGGCCAATTACACTGGATTAATCTTTGTGTTTAGATAGGAGATGCCTCGTATGGGCCAATAAGCCTTCTGCAGCCCCTATGTTTATCCCTTATGTATCCCCCCATGTTTTCACCTTCATTGTATTATCACCTGACCTAATGCGGGTATAAAATCAACTAGTATTGTAAGATCTGTTCACTTGAGAATGAACCATGGAGGTTCGAAACGTCGTGCAAATTATACAAATAAGTGTAATACACTATAGTAAATCACTTCTTTTCTTCACCTTAAAAGTACGAAAATGAGTTTTGGAGAACTCCTATTTCAATTAAGCCCTGATGCTAAGAAAATAGTTAGAGGGATAGAAGCCCTAAACCAGAAAATAATAAATACAGAATATGCGGTCATATTCAATGAAACATATATATATATATATATATATACAGTACAACCTCAATTCAACGTACTATATGGGACCACCCCCAGTTCGTTGGAGCGTTGGATTCGTTGCAAGAGGTGACCTTCAAGAGGCGTTTGCGTCAGTGTCTTTTTTTTTTCTTGTACACAATAAAAATGCATTGTATCATATTACTTACTGTACCTATATTTTACTACTCTACTAAAAATACTGTAATTCATGTATTTACCTTATTGTTGGAGTTATGTCCATCTTGAAGTTTTGTGAAGTTGTGAATGCTCGACAGTAAATAGGTACTGCAGTGCATTAAGCCGTTAGCACTGTATTATTAAAAGTGGTTTTGCTGTATGTTGAGTACTACAATACAGTTCTTGAAAACTATTGTACATTAGAATTATTGCAACTTTAATTTTAACACTATGTACACACTTGAATTTAACACTTATTCTAATTGTTCACTTCACACACGATGTTTTTAGATGTTTGCATCAGCTTTGCTGGTGCTCGCTGCTGCTGTGTTGGCTTCAGCTGCTTTTGTGCTGGTGCTGGGTACAGCTGTGCTGGTGCTGGGTACGGCTGTGCTGGTGCTGGGTACGGCTGTGCTGGTGCTGGGTACGGCTGTGCTGGTGCTGGGTACGGCTGTGCTGGTGCTGGGTATAGCTGTGCTGGTGCTGGGTACGGCTGTGCTGGTGCTGGGTACAGCTGTGCTGGTGCTGGGTACGGCTGTGCTGGTGCTGGGTACGGCTGTGCTGGTGCTGGGTACGGCTGTGCTGGTGCTGGGTACGTCAACAGTGCCAATAACATTTTGTATAATCTCATCATCTGTTAAATGACCATTGATTAAATGATTTATTAATTTTATTATTTCGAAGCCGTAGTCACTGAACTGTGGCGACGAATTGAAACGAGAAACGCATGGTGTGTGTACAGGGATTAGACCCGTCCACTCGCTCACGCTGGAGTTGTTCCAATAACAAATAATTTCTCAAATAGCAGATGTCTATCATATTACAGTATATTTTCGGTTTTATTTAGTTTAGTTTAATTAGGATAATAAAAAGCTATTAAAGCATTGGTTTTAGAAATGATTTATTAGTCTGAAACTTTCAAAGTCATGGGTCACTGAACTATAACGACACAGACGAAGGAAAACCAAGTGAGGTTTACAGAACAGTATTCCCTTATCTGTCCACCCTCACTCACCTTGTTTTATCACAGAAAATGTCTATAAGGAGATTTTACGACATGTAGCTAGCTAATCACGCTTCAGCCTTTAAATTAATTTACAAAGATACGTCTGCCACAAATCAGTGGGAGGTTAGGAGGGAGGTGGGCAGGCAGAGCTTGTAAGGGAGAGGCAGGGAGGGAGGCAGGCACGGAGGGAGACAGGCACGGAGGGAGGCAGGCAGAGCTTGGGAGGGAGGCAGGGAAGGAGAGGATGGAGATGGATTGATGGTAGGATGGAGGGAGGGATGGATGATTTGAGGGGGTGTGTGTGTGTATGGGCTGTAGGGGTGGGGGGGGGGGGGAGGTGTGTCGGTGGTGGTGAAGGGACCGACTCGCTGATAACCCTAACTCTGACCCAGTTAACTTTTTTTTTTTAACTTGATTTGTTTCTTCAATTCTGGATGGATGGAGGGAGAAAGGGGATGGAGGGAGGGGATGGATGGATGGATGGATGGAGGGAGGGAGGGGATGGATGGATGGATGGAGGGGGGATGGATGGATGGATGGAGGGAGGGGATGGATGGATGGATGGATGGAGGGAGGGAGGGGATGGATGGATGGATGGATGGAGGGAGAGGATGGATGGAGGGAGGGGATGGATGGATGGATGGAGGGGATGGATGGATGGATGGAGGGAGGGGATGGATGGAGGGAGGGGATGGATGGATGGATGGAGGGGATGGATGGATGGATGGAGGGAGGGGATGGATGGATGGATGGAG
>NC_091159.1:43413292-43430792 GCF_040958095.1 Procambarus clarkii | reverse complement strand
GAGGGGAGGGAGCTGCACAGACAGCGGCGCGGCAACGTGTGACGTCACACTATTTTGCTTGTTTTCTGTTTGCGAGTTCTATCCACTAGTTCAGCTTTTGGTAGCAATTTTAACCAGAATAGGGGTTTGTTTTGGGGCACTTACCTTTCTGGGTGCCTGATCCAGTCAATGGCAGACATAGAATGCTTCCAACCACACAGGGGTTTCTATAGGCCATTGCTTCCCTTGCCTCTCTGAGGGGGCCCGGTTCTGGCCGTGGTCCCTGGTAGGCCTAAGAACTCCATACACATGACTGATGCCAAAGTCTGACATAAGCATATCAGCCTGGGATAGCTCCAGGGAGTCGACGGGGCTCCCCACAGAAAACCAGAATTAAATGTAATGAAATGCCAGTTTCTTGGTGTGCTCTGGAGGCTCCCCTGAAGCTATCACACTGATTAACCAACAGTTTTGTGCTTACTAACCAAACAGCAGTTCAAGTGTTAATAGTTACAAATATAAATTAAGACATACATACAACTATCCCTTATATTTATAATGAAACATTGCACTGTACAGAGATAAAATACTAAATTCCATACCCAAATGGAAATGTCTTGGTTGGTTTCCAACGAGCCATCACTGATGCAACTAATCCCATGACAAGTGCTGAACAATCAAACAGCATGTGGAAACCGTCAGAAATGAGGCCCAAGCTATTTGTCCACATTCCATAGGCAAATTCTACAAAAGTAAAACCTGAAAAAGGAATTATCCAGTTATAGTACATTGCAAGGATTTAAAACTTTTGTTTACACACATCACTCCCTACAGTAATTAGTGACTTATGTTACATTATAACAAATCAAAATTATAGTTAATTCAAATCCAGCATTGAATTCAATGAAATGCTTTTTTCTGTTGGGTTCAAGGAAGCTTTCTGGATAGCTTCACACCCATCAAACACCCAAGTCCTTGTCAGTCATTAACCCCTAACATGTGACTATGGATCTCCATACATGTCTGCCGACGAGGAGAGAAAAAAAAAAGTGTTTTGAATGTAAAGCAAACCCCAGTTTCTGGGCGAGTCCCAGAGGCTCCATGAAGCTATCATCATTGATTAATTGCCATGCTACCTAGTGTCATCAGTTATGCAGTTCTTTTTGTCTACCAGGGTCCACAATCCAAAACCTGGCTCCCTCAAGAGAGGCGAAGGGACCGATGGCCTATCATCACCTTACATTTAAAGGATATCATCTTTGCCATCATCAGGGAAGGCACTAAAGAAGATAGGCGAGTCAAAACAAACCACTGCCTAGTTTAAAAATACGACCGAAGCCCCCAAAATGCCAAATGAACTTTCCCAATAATAAAAGAAACAATAAAAACTTGGTGAAACTAGCCCCATGCCAGCTAACTCCACATCATCTCTTGCTGAGGGGAGGAGGGGGGGAGCCGGCCCTGGGAGCCCGGGCCAATGGCTTCAGTTCTCTAATGAGACACACACCGCCGATCTGGGGGAGGGAGGGTGTCAGGGAGCCTCTGGGGCTCGCCCAGAAACTGGTGTTTCATTACATTCAATGCTGGTTTTCTGTGGAGAGCCATGTTGGCTACCTGAACTAAACTACCCACAGAGAAGGACATAAATAGGAAAATTACCAGGGAGGTGAGAGCACCACAGGAATCAACTCGAAGTCGAAACCAAAGGCAGCGACATACGCCCCAGGGCAACACAAAGGTGCAGAGGACTTAGAACGTTCACAAGAAACCTGGCGGCCAAGACCCTGTTAGCCCTCCAAAACCTCTGTGCGTGAATATCTGCCCAAGACATACTGTATTACCAAAAACGGCCGACAAGGCAGCATACTTGCGAACATCATGAGAACGAGGGTAGACCGCAGGGTGGCTAGCTTTAATGACAGTGCAGACGACCTGAGAAACATGAGTTCTGGAACAGGGGACCAGAGAAACAGGATCCCTGTATCGATCCCTGGTGGAGGCGGAAACAAATGGGCAGACTTGATTGACTTACAATCAACTTGAGAATGGTCCAGGACGGACCGAAACGTCGTCCTCCCTTCACCTTCTAGTGTGTGGTCTGGTCAACAAATGGGCAGAGTTTCTTTCATCCTGAAGGAAATAAAAAACAAAGCCTAACAGAGCGAGCATTGCGCTTCTCAGTTGCAGGAAGGGCAGTACTCACAGAGCGCACAGGGAAATAAACCCTAAGCACATGCAGCTCCAACACACTAAAACTCTCGGCTCGCATACACTTCCATGTAAGAACCAGCGTTGAATGTAATGAAACGCCATTTTCTGGGTGAGACCCTGAGCTATCCGGGCTGATATGTATGTATTAGACCCTGGCATCAATGTCCATGGAGTTCTAGGACTACAGGGGACCAAGAGCCAGAACCTGGCCCCCCTCAGAGAGGCCCGAGGAGCAATGGCCTATAGAAACCCAACCCCTGTGTGGTTGGAACCTGTGTGGTTGGAAGCATTCTATGTCTGCCATTGACCGGGTCAGGCACCTAGAACGGTAAGCACCCCAAAACAAACCCCTATTCTGGTTAACACTTTGATGCTCTGGGCGCGCATGAACTGCACTACTCCAGGTGGGTTTGGGCATTCCGCGGGAGCGCGCGGTAATTCTAAATAGCGTATAATCTTTTCAGCTTTGTTACCTCAATTCTCGTCCCAGGCTTTTCAATTTCATATCATTGTGTTCGTAATAGAATTCTCTACAGGACTAATGGCATATTAAGTCAAAATGCCCAGCGTACCATCCGCAACAAACTGAGAAAGTGAGAGCATGTTACCTGGGAGCGCGCAAGACCGATAAAATGTGTACACTCTTCACTTTGGTTACCCCAATTCTCATCCTAGGTCTTTCATTTTGGCATCAATGTGTTCGCAATAGAATTCCCAACAGGAGTATATGCATATAATATCAAAACAGCGGCGCGCTCCACCCGCCGACAAGATGAAAGTTACCAGAAAGAGAGCGCTGCACCACCCCAAGGCGCCTCATATTACAATACTGTAGAGAGCGCAATCATACTGAAATGTGTATACTGTACTCTCTTCAACTTTGTCATCTCAATTCTCGTCCTAGGTTTTTCAATTTGGTATCAATGTGTTCACAATAGAATTCTCTACAGGACTAAATGCATATAAAGCCCAAAAGCCAGGCGAGAAAGTGAGAGCATGTCACCCGGGAGCATGCAAGAGCAATAAAATGTGTACACCCTCTTCACTTTGGACTTTTTTTTTTTTTTTTTTTTTTTTTTTTTGAGATATATACAAGAGTTGTTACATTCTTGTAGAGCCACTAGTCGGGCAGGTCCCTGGAATACGACTCCCGCTGTGAAGAATCGTTTTTTCATCCAAGTACACATTTTACTGTTGTGTTAAACAGAGGCTACAGTTAAGGATTTGCGCCCAGTAAATCCTCCCCGGCCAGGATACGAACCCATGACATAGCGCTCGCGGAACGCCAGGCAAGTGTCTTACCACTACACCACGGAGACATCTCAATTCTCGTCCTAGATCTTTCATTTTGGTGTCATTGTGTTTGCAACAGAATTCTCTACAGGAGTACATGCAAATATAAAGTCTAAAAGCCCCGTGTCCTACCCACAGGAAACAGAGAACGTGACGGTGCGTTACCGCAGTGAGCGCTAATAAAGAGCAATAAAATGGGTATACTCTTTCTAACTTTGTTACCTCAATTCTGGTCCTAGGTCTTTCATTTTGGTATCAATGTATTCGCAAATGAAATTCCCTACAGGTGTATATGCATATAATGTCCAAAACCGCTGCCAATTTGCCGCCGGAAACGATGCAATGCCGAGTCGTTACCAGACTACCCCCGAGTAAAAGAACGACGCAATGCTGCATTGTTACCAAGCCGAAGTGTTAAGCTATTGCTACTGAAACTGAACTAGTGGACAGAACTCCCTAAATGAAAATGAACAAACAAGCATCGCGTCACCGTGACGCTGTCTGCGCAATCCCCCCCCCTCCTCGGGAGGGGGAAGGGGAGCCCCAGACCCCTGCGCCGGCTATCTACCCTGCAGTTCTGTGGCTGATGTGGAACTGGCCAGGTTGTGTGCCTCCAGCTCCAGAATTTTCCAGTTCTGTGCCTTGCGGTGTGGTGCTGTCTCTTCAGTGGTGTGTGAGACAGGAGTAATTTCTCCAGTACTCGGGCTGCATGCGCCTAGGGTTCCCTTTCTAAGGTGCCCCGTAAGTACTGCCCTTGGGGGCTTGGGGTTACCTTCCACAAGTCACCTTGGGATTTACCTCCGCTGTCTCTTTTGCTGCTTGGTGATTGACCGCCCTTGGAGGCAAGTGGAGTGTTTCTTGCTCCCCTGTTTGCCTCTGGGTAGGGGTTAGTTTTCATCACTGTTCGAGGCGCAGGGTACTGTACAGCTAGTTATCTCTCATAGCGGCTGGCTCTGTTCCACCTGGGCATGTTGTCCTCTTGCGGGGTTTTTCTTTTCATTTTTGTTATCCTGCCTGGTGGGGAAGGGGGAGTGGTGTCTGCCCCTTGATTTGGTCACACCCTTTGTAATTTGGTGGTCCTCCACTAGGCCCCCGCGAGTGTACAAGTCCCGGGGGTTTAGCAGTTTGCTTGGTAGTTTTAGGATGCCGGTTAGCAGTACCCTGCCTGGGCTTCCCTTAGAGAGATAATGCAACTAAGGGCCCTGGGAAATCGTGCGGAGGCTCTTTGGTCCAATGGACGTGACCCCTGGGTCCCCTCTCGCTTTGTGCGAGTTTGAGGGTTGGACTGTCCCCTTGTCTCAGGGTGACACTCACAGGTTGTACCTCCGTCATGCTGCCTGTCACCTTTCGACCCGGAGTCTTGCGAGTTTTGTTCCTTGTTTGTACTCCAATTTACCCAGTCTACTGATCATGACATGCGAGTGCAGGCAGCTTCAGTGTTGCATGCTCGATTTAGGTTGCTGTATCGCGTTAGGTTGGTTGCTACCCCAGATGCCCCGAGACTGCCCAGTTTTGGTTATAGGGACCCGGATTTAGGAGTGTTAGTCGCCTCAACTTTGGTTCCGTCCGTACTCCCTTGTCCTTCCCCTTCTGTTGTTTGTCCTGGTCCTTTCTCCTTGCTTCCAGCTCCGAAGTAAGGGGTAAACATTTTCCCCTTTGTTTTCAACATTTCTTTCACCTCTCTTCTTGATGGCAGTTCTTGGGTCACTGATTAAGCCCTTGCCATGGTTACTGCAGGTAAGGCAGTGAAAACGATAAAGGAACTTGCCATCAGTTTGCTCATTGTTGTATGCTTTGCTTAACACTTTCGCCGCATATGCCGCATATTCCGTCATGAAACCAAAATACGGAGTAGGTCCAAGGATGCAAACAGTGTCAGAAATTAAAAAAAAAAAACCAGCGTTGAATGTAATGAAACGCCATTTTCTGGGCGAGTCCCGGAGGCTCCCCGGAGCTATCCCAGGCTGATATGCTAATGTCAGACTTTGGCATCAGTCATGTGTATGGAGTTCTTAGGCCTACCGGGGACCACGGCCAGAACCGGGCCCCCTCAGAGAGGCAAGGGGAGCAATGGCCTATAGAAGCCCCCGTGTAGTTGGAAGCATTCTATGTCTGCCATCGACCGGAACAGGCACCCAGAAAGGTAAGCGCCCCAAAACAAACCCCTATTCTGGTTAAAATTGCTACCTAAAACCGAACTAGTGGATAGAACTCCCCAACCGAAAACAAGCAAACTAGTGTGACGTCACACACTGCCGCGCCGCTGTCTGCGCAGCTCCCCCCTCCCCGGGAGGGGGAAGGGGGAGCCCCAGACCCCCCGCGCCGGCTACCCACACCTCAGTTCTTGAGGCTGGATGTCAAAAACGCGGAAAACCGCCAACCGGAGGGAGGGAGGGATGCCGGGGAGCCTCCGGGACTCACCCAGAAAATGGCGTTTCATTACATTCAACGCTGGTTTTCTGGGGGGAGCCCCGTCGGCTCCCCGGAGCTAACTACCCACAGACAGAAAAAGAGGGACTTACCCGGGAGGCGGTCGTCGCTCACCCTTCAACTCGAAGCCGAGACAACTGGCTGCAACCGCCGACCCAAAGCAACACAGGCCCGACGAGGCCCAGGGACATTCACAAGGTAACGAGCAGCCAGGACCCTGTTCGACCACCAAAATCCCCGCGCCCGAATATCAGACCAAGACATATTCCCAAAGACGGCAGCAAGAGCCGCGAACTTACGAACGTCATGGGCACGGGGATAGACCGCAGGCTGGCTGGACCTAATAACCCTGCGGACGACCTGAGAGACCCGAACCCGCGAACAGGGAAGAAGGGAAAACCGGATCAACCCACAGCGCGTCCCCGGACACAGAAGCTGTGGCGCGCAAATAACGGCGAAGCGCCGCAACCGGACACAAAACATGATGCACCCCCGGCCTGACCAACCAAGCATCAACCACCCATGGACCCCTCCGGAACGCAGCAGTCTCATTCTTCGCCAGAAAAGAAGGAGACGGCTGCAAACGAACAAAACTATCACCACGACCAAAAGAGCAGAAACCCCTGCGCCGGAGGAGAGCATGAAGCTCTCCTACCCGACCCCCAGAGGCCAAAGC
The DNA here is from genome assembly GCF_040958095.1 of Procambarus clarkii. Classification (NCBI taxonomy): domain Eukaryota; kingdom Metazoa; phylum Arthropoda; class Malacostraca; order Decapoda; family Cambaridae; genus Procambarus; species Procambarus clarkii. The sequence goes on along the minus strand of NC_091159.1, from coordinate 43,424,203 downwards.
CAACAAGAAAAGTGCCTAGGAAAAACAATCCTGGACCGAAGGGGCCACAACGAAACGAGGAGATGAAAGGAAAGCGAGCACTCTGTCCAAAGACCAGGACGGCTCAGGCGACGCATGAGCAGGCCGGAGGTGAAACAATGCACGAGACAGCTTGCGAAACGGCGCAGACGTAACATCGATACCGAAAGCAAGCTGAAGCGGCTCCGCCAGCGCCGCACGATACGAAGCGACAGTGTTAGGCATAAGATGACGGTCCTGAAACAACCACGAGAGGAAGGACAAGACCACCCGAACAGACAAGGAGCTAACACGACGAAGACGCAAAAAGAAACGGAAGGACCGCCAGGAAACTTCATACTGCCGCCGAGAAGAAGCCCTCAGGTGGGACACCAACAAGGAGGCCACCTGATCACCATAGAGATGATGATAGACTCGAGTCAAAAAAACCATACGCGAAGACTCGAGGAGAAGATCGAACCAGCTACGTGACGTACCGGCCCGATCTGCTGAAAGAGGCGGAGCCGCGGGAAAACCCTCGGGTTCGGACACCGAGCAACCAGCGCCTGAAACCAAGGCTGGGCCGGCCACCAAGGGGCCAGAAGGACAACTCTACCCCGGTAAGTCTCTAAGCGAGTCAGGACCTGGAGCAACAGCCGAACCGGGGGAAAGAGGTACAGGAACCCCCACCTCGACCAGTCGAGCCGAAAGGCATCGACCCCGACGGCCTCGCAATCGGGGAAGGGCGCCGCATAAACGGGAAGACGCCGCGACCACGCCGACGCGAAGAGGTCCACTTCGGGGCGCCCGAACGTCTAGCAAAGCCAACGGAAGGACTCGTCGTCGACCGTCCACTCCGTGGAGAGGGGAACGAAGCGAGACAGGGCGTCGGCCAAGACGTTGGACACACCCCGTACGTGAACCGCCAGGAGAGCCAAACCCCGAGAACTCAGCAGACGAGTCACCCGAAGCGACCAACCCCAAAGAGACAAGGACCGCATCAGCCTCAAGAACTGAGGTGTGGGTAGCCGGCGCGGGGGGTCTGGGGCTCCCCCTTCCCCCTCCCGGGGAGGGGGGAGCTGCGCAGACAGCGGCGCGGTAGTGTGTCACGTCACACTAGTTTGCTTGTTTTCGGTTGGGGAGTTCTATCCACTAGTTCAGTTTTAGGTAGCAATTTTAACCAGAATAGGGGTTTGTTTTGGAGCGCTTACCTTTCTGGGTGCCTGTTCCGGTCGATGGCAGACATAGAATGCTTCCAACTACACGGGGGCTTCTATAGGCCATTGCTCCCCTTGCCTCTCTGAGGGGGCCCGGTTCTGGCCGTGGTCCCCGGTAGGCCTAAGAACTCCATACACATGACTGATGCCAAAGTCTGACATTAGCATATCAGCCTGGGATAGCTCCGGGGAGCCGACGGGGCTCCCCCCAGAAAATGCATTGAATATAATGAAACGCCATTTTCTGGGTGAGACCCGGAGGCTCCACAGAGCTATACCGGGCTGATGTGTATATATTAGACCATGGCAACAGTCAATCGAAGGAGATCTAAGCCTACCAGGGACCAGAGCCAAAACCTGCCCCCCCCCCCTCAAGAGAGGCACAAGGAACAATGGCCTAAAGACACCCCCATGTAATTGGAAGCAGTCTTTGTGTGCCATCTACCAGGTCAGGCACCCAGAAAAGTAGGAATCTCAAAAAAAACTACTGCTGGTCAAAAATTGCAAACCGAAAGCCGAACTAACAAACAGAACTTCCCAATTAAAAACAAAGAAACAAACATGACGTCACCACAACCGCCGCGCATCCATCTGCACAACCCCCCTTCCCCGGGAGGGGGATGGAGGGGGGAGGGGTCCCAGACCTCCACACTGACAACTCTCCTCAGTTCAGAGGCTGCGTATCAAAAACGCAAAAACCCGCCGACAGAAGGTAGGGAGGGATGCCGGGGAGCCTCCGGATCTCACCCAGCAAATGGCATTTCATTACATTCAACGCACGTTTTCTGTGGAGAGCCCCTTCGGTTCCCCAGAGATACTTAACCAAAGATAAGAAGAAAAGGGACTCACCCGGGAGGCAGTCGTCACTCGCTCCTTAACTCAATGTCAAGACAACAGGCCACAACCTGCGACCCAAGGCTATGCATGTTGGAAAGTTTCTAACACTAATACAGTACATCATTATTGTATTAACCATAGTAATTACTAATCCTACTAATTTGTAGAATTAACATAAATTAATATTTTCCTATCTGCACGTCATTTACCAAATTCTTCCCACATAGAAGGACAGTATTGCATCAGATAATATCCAGCAGAGACATAATTATTGTCAACATGCCATTGAATTGAATGATATTCTTGCCTTTTGTCAGTATTCTTTACAAGAATTAATACATGATAATATAACAACTAGTGATCCAATAACGAGTTATCAACTAAAAGATCACTATATAACAGTTTATATGTTATCTTAAACTAACATGGAGGAAACAGAAATTTCTCTCCAATTCTCGTTTAATAAGAACACTGTTCATATTAATTATTATTTGACGAGAATTTAGATAATATATAACTCCCTATAATTGCGACCCTATTCTCATTACCTTATTAAGTAGAGTAATTACTAGGAAATGAATTTTCTGTTTCTACTAAAATATGTTGCACATGCGGAGGAGGAGGGAGACGCCACAAGAAGGCTGTGGACGACGCCATAGACAACGTGGCAGCCATAAGTACAGAGAGAGGTGAAGCTTTTGTCAACTACACGATCGGCCCTTACAATTATTCGGCCCTGGAGTGTGCAATTACTCCATTAGCGATCCAAGGATTGCATCAGTGGACCACCAGCAGGTTAAGTGGTCTAGTTTATTGTTAGAGCTCTAATCATGTAAACTTTACCATTAGTCCATCGTTACACCGTGCTCCCTCCTCAAACGACAAGTACGTCCACAGGGAATTTAATATATCCCTTCCATTAGCTCATAATGATATAATTTAATGTGTGTAAACAATTGTTACATCGTATTGGGTTTACAGTGTGTGTTGAAGCAGCCGGGAGTGAGAATTTCCCACGCTACGCTATCAGGTCACGTGTTCCAGCAGGTTCTAGATGACGCCACCTCACCACCATGCTTCCGTTCACTGTCACAGCTAAGCAGCTGAGATTATTTTGATTTAGTCATTACTTGCTAATGAATGATCTAAATTTAATAATATTTTGAAATATATATTTCATTTACGTGAACTAGGAATTCAATCATTTTCTATAGCCTCATGAAATTTAGATAGAAACAATTTTCTTATCTATTATTTTAATATGTTAATGTAGATACTAACAACATAGACATTTTAATGATCTCCCATTGAGTTCCATGTTACTAACCACTGGTAGTAATATTAGTCTATCGTAGTATCTTGAGGTCTATTCGCCTCTAATTATTATTGCCTAATTCTTGCAATTACTCATTTTATTTTATTCAGTGAATGAACCACACTGAAATGATGCCAGGGATACAATAGTCTTTTGGCATATAACCCCCCATTTTGGGTGAGAGAATTTGATTCATAAATTACAGTCCCTTCAATATTCAATATATTATTAGTCAATAATATCCAAAGGACACTAGTTCATGGATTGAATATTAAACCACTTGCTCTACCCAGTTTCCACTTTTCCTTTAAAAAGTGATGGTCCTTCGTAGCTATCGAAAATTAGCATCAATTTAAATGAATACCATGAGTCAAGTTTTCCCACAATACACACCCGAGAAGGACTAGGAACATTAACAAGGTAATGTACAGCAAGGACCCTGTTCGACCTCCAATAGCCCCGTGCACAAAAGATAGGCCAGGACATTACCAAAACAGCATCCAAATGCCGAACTTATGAACGGCGTGGGCACGGGGAAAGACCGCAGGCTGGCTGGACCAAATAAACCTGCGGACAAACTGGAAAACCCGTGCCCAGGAATAGGGAAGAAGGGGAAACGGGGTCAACCCAAAGCGCATCCTCTGCCACAGAGGCTGTAATCAGCAAATAATGGCAAAGAGCCACAGACAGACACAAAACATGATGCACCCCGGCTGAACCAACCAAGCATCAACAACCCAAGGACCCCCTCCAGAAAGCAGACTCATTCTTCGCCAGAAAAGAAGGCGACGGCTGCAAACGAAGAAAAGACTACCAGGACTGAAAGAGCATAAACCTCTGCGCCGGAGGAGAGCATGAAACTCTCCGACCCGACCCCCAGAGACCAGCGCCAACAAGAAAAAGAACCGTAGAAAATAGTCCTAAACCGAGGGGGGCCACGCCAAACCTAGGAGAAGGGAGCAGAGAGCACCCGGTGCAATGGCAAGGACAGCTCAGGCAGCGCATGAGCAGGCTGGAGGTGAACAATGCCTGAGAAAGCTTGCGGAACGGAGCAGAAGTGACATCCACCCCAAATGCAAGCTGCAGCAGCTCTGCTAGCGCCACCCAAAACGAGGTGACAGTATCTGGAATAAGAAGAAAGTCCTGATACAACCAAGAGCGAAAGGACAAAACCGACCAGAATCGAAGACAACCTACAAGAGACAAGTGCCGAAAAGACCGCCAGGAAATTTCATACTGCCGTCAAGACGAAACTTGCAGGTGGGACACCAACTAAGCCACCTGATCATCGTACAAGTGGTGATAAACCCGCATAAAAAAACAGACACGAGAAGCAGAGAAGATCGAACCAGCCACGTAATGGAATGGTCCAATCTGCTGAAAGAGGCGGAGCCGCGGGAAGACCCTCGGGTACGAACATCGCGCAAGAGGCGCCTGAAACCAGGGCTGGGCCGGCTACCAAAGAGGCAACAGGACCACTCATCCCTTGTAAGTCTCTCTAAGCTAACCAGGCCCCGGAGCAACAACCGAACCGGTGGGAAGAGGTACAGGTAACCCCAACTCGACCAGTCCAGCCGAAAGGCATCGACCCTGCCGGCCACGGAGTCTGGGAAGGGCGCCACATAAACTGGAAGACGCTTCGACTAAGTCGATACGAAGAGGTCCACCTCTAGGTGCCCGTATGTCCAGGAGAGCCAACTGAATGAGTCTGTATCAACCATCCATTCCATGGATAAGCGAATGAACCGAGATAGGCCATCTGCCAGTACGTCTGACACCCCCTGACCGTGAATCGCCAGGAGAGCCAAACCCCGGGAACTCAGCAAACGAGTCTCCTGAAGCGACCAGCCCCAAAGAGCCAAGGACTGCATCAAACCCCCACAGTTCAGACAAAGAACCACCGAGGAACAGTCTGAATGGAGACGGATCATTGCTCCACGAGCTACACGAACCCTCTGAAGCGAATGTCACACCACCGCGAACTCCTGCACCGTGTTGTGAGCCCAAAGGAAGGACAGACCCCACCGACTCTGGCCGGCCTGGTGAGCACTGGTCACAAAACCCCAGCCCAGAGACGAGGCATCCGTGAACACATCGAGCGAGGACTTGGGGAGGCATCAGGGCATAGAACCCTCAAAAAAAAACCTCAGAGGAAGACGGCGACGCAGCAGCCGATGCAAGGCTCCCGGGATCCAAACTCAGCGATCACGAGAGCGGCGGATGGGACGCCCCTGAAGAACCAGAACATCCGCCGAAGTCAGATCCGACCCAACGGGTAGACCAGCATGGCTAAAATCAGGCTCCCGCACCGCCGCTCAAATAACCGACATGTGACCCGGGTGCCCTCCAAAAACAGTCATAAGCAGGACCGAAGAGAAAACAAAGAGCCAGGGGCCCAAAACAATTCCAAAAATTAGGACGAGCACCGCCTGTCAGCATGCGAGACGAGAAGCGAAGAACAGACACTGCCTCCCTCAGAAACGGCGCGTACAACTTCAACAAGGCTGCTGGCGCCCGAACTGCCGAAGCAAGCACACCGGATACTGGCCCGGAACCCAGCTCCTCCACACCCACCACGAGCCAGTCCGAAGACAGCACCCACAGAGAAAAGAAGTGCAAGACCGAAGCCAAATGCCCACGGGCGCCCAAATCCTCGGCCACCAGGGATGCCGAAAAGGAAGGAACCTGCACGTGAAGCCGCACCTGGCCGACATCATAAGGAAGGACGGGGGCAAACAAGCACGCATTGAGGTGCTCCAACTCACCCCCCCAAGGAAAACCTGAACGACCGTAGTCAACTCTCGCCATCCAAGTGCGCAGTCTGACAGAATGAATGCCAAGCCCCCAACAAAAGAAAAGGCAGTCTGCCAGCCAGGAAGACTCCGGTACCTTGCAACGCACCCATTAAGGAAGAGAGGAGTCAAACTCAAAAGAAGGCTTCATTATCAAGGCGTAATCCGGGTCTCGTAGGAGGTAAGCCACAAAGGCCTCCCACACTTTCCTCGGTGGGATGCGGGAAGCCAAAAACCTCCAGAAGGAGGGAACCAAAGAACCCATGGGAACTTGGAACTGAACCCGGGGAGGAGTCGAACTCATAACAAAATTGTACAGTTAGGGGTTAGGAAAACCTCTTCCTCTGTAACAACAAGCCCCGTGCTGAGGGTACCAAACACCCAAGCAGGGACAAGTGAGGCCCAGGGACCCCCCCAAGACCACCGCCCCCCCAGCCCCGGAATCCTCCATGCCAGGACCCGGGGCCGAGCCATCCTCCAAACCCTCTGCCTCTTGAGGAAAAGAAGAGTCCACCAGAAAAACAGGGATGAAGGGGTCCCGCTGGCGTGGCCCAAAAGCTCCGGCAGGAGGACCAGGCTTGAATGCCTCCGCCCCCAATCCGGAAGGGGCAATCCCCGAAGCTGCCCAAGTCTCACTACCAGTATAAGTCAGCGGGGCAGCTGCGGGGCATCCAAAAAGGCAACCAACTTCACACGTTGCTGCAATCTAAACCTCGCATGCAATGCTAAAGCTGCCTGCACCCGAATATCAATCTCAGTGGACTGGGTGAATGGAGTACAAGCAAAGAACACCACTTGCAGGACTCCGAGTCATAGGTGTCACTTACCCTAACAGACAGCAAGGCGTTAGCAGACGGTGAGTGTCACCCTGAGACAAGGGGTGTTGTTGACCACAATAGCAACCTTCAAATTCGCACAAGGCAAGGTGGGACTCGGAGGTCTCCTACATTGGACCACTGAGCCCCAAAGGGGGTTTCCAGGGCCCTTAGGTACACTGCTAAGGAAAGCCCAGGCGAGGTACTGCTAACCGGTTATCTCAGAGCTACCAAGCAAACAACTAAAAGCTGAACCCCCTGCGACGTGCGCAAGCATGGGGATCTAGTGGAGGGCCACCAATCCTACAAGTGGTCCTACCGCCACACCAGGCAGACCCCTGCCAGGCAAAACGAAACAAAAACAGAACCGGTTGCTATCCGTATATCAGACAGCTGCACAGTAGCTCGCGTCTCAGCCAGCGACGAAACTACCTCCTACCCAAGGGCAAACAGGAGTAAGAACCTCCCCAGCTGAACCCCCAAGGGTGGGCAATTACCGAGCAGTGACAGAACCACACGGAGGTAGCTGCTCCTGAACGGCTCATGGAAGATAACCCTGAAGCCGCAAAGGCAGTACTTACAGGGCACCAAGGGAAGGTAGCCCTACGTGCATGCAGCCCCAGTACTCTTGTGTTACTTCCAGCTCACACACCACCAAAACAGAGTAACAACAGCGCACTGCAGCACTGCACAAAGAGTGGAGCCAGAGCACTCGACTGTCACCAACACCACAGCCTCTTGAACTGAGGAGAGTTGCCGGCGTGGAGGTCTGGAACCCCTCTTCCGGGGAGGGGGGGGTTGCGTAGATGGATGCGCGGTGGATGTGGTGACGTCATGTTTGTTTGCTTGTTTTTAACTGGGAGTTCTGTTTGCTAGTTCGGCTTTCAGTTTTCAATTTTTGACCAGCAGTAGTTTGTTTTGAGATGCCTGCCTTTCTGGGTGCCTGACCTGGTAGATGGCAGACAAAGACCGCTTCCAATTACACGGGGGTGTCTTTAGGCCATTGCTCCTCATGCCTCTCTTGAGGGGGGCCAGGTTCTGGCTTAGAACTCCTTCGATTGACTGTTGCCTCGGTCTAATATATACACATCAGCCCGGTATAGCTCCGGGGAGCCGAAGGGGCTCTCCACAGAAAAATAGGTAAAAATTCCATTTATTGACCGAATACTATGGGACTTGTTTCAAAATGCGCACTAACATCTTCCCATGCTCTGTATATCCCACGTGGCATCCCCACCCATGGTGTGGGTGGCCAAACAGATGGAAGACCCATTGTTTTCTTGATGCCGCTCGCAACCGCTGCAGCCTTTTGTGTTATACAAGTACTACACAACAGATACCAAGAAACTCACATTTCTCCAGTTACACGAAGTAATCATGATGTCACAAGTGAAGTTTATGTATAAGGAGTCAACTCTCAACAATGACCACATCATACATGCTGGTGATGTACATGAGGATGACAGCAGTGCTACTGTTAACACTTTTACAACATTTGGACCATCAGGGTGTGAGGATGCCACTCTTCCCTTCTTCACCTAGAAATGAACATTCATCATCTGACTCCGAAGACGAACTTCAGATAATTCCTAGTGGTATTGCTGTTAGGAGACCTCATCTTGCTGATAAACCTGAACGTCTGAACAGGAACTTGAACCATGAACTAATTCGCACCGAGAAAGCCCTGAGGAATTGTGTTTGCTACAAGTCTGGTAAAAGGATGGACACCAGGTATAAATGAAAGTCATGTGGTGTGGCACTGTGTGCTGCACCATGCTGCCTGTCAGGACCCCTGATAGCTGGGTGGACAGAGCTTTGGATTCGTAGTCCCGAGGTTTCTGGGTTCGATCCCCGATGGAGGCGGAGACAAATGGGCAAAATGTTTCTTTCATCCTGATGCCCCTGTTACCTAGCAGTAATTAGGTACCTGGGAGTTAGACAGCTGCTATGGGCTGCTTCCTGGGGGGAGTGTGTAACAAAAAGGAGACCTGGTCAAGGACCGGGCCGCAAGGACGCTAAGCCCCGAAATCATCTTAAGAAGATGCTACAGCTTGTACCATCGGAAGAGGACATTCGTAGTGGCTAAGGGGTACTTAGTAACTATCCCCTCCACCCATAAAATATTGGTTGAGCAACTTCAGGAAGCCTTTTTCTTGAACTGGTGGAGGGGTTCTACCTAATGTTCAACTCATGCTCTACAATTATCATTGGGTGTTAAGTAGAGATATATGAATTAATTTTTTTATACATATGACATTGTGGTACAAACATTTATAAAGGACGCAACACAAAAACGAATGATATGGTGTCATAAACAATGTTGGGAATGAATAATGACAGTAAACAATGAAGCAGGTGATGTTCACATAACTATGTAATTTATCTTATGGTATTGGTAATGTTGTTCTAATATTTGTTCTTATATGCAAACATTCCTTTAGAGCATTCTATTGCAAACAAGCAATAATTTGATACCAAATTGAACGACGTAGCATGAAAATTAAGGTCAGAAATCTGAAAGGAATATAAACATTTTTGTGTGGTGGTGAGCTCTTGGGCAACGCACAGCCTACCTTGCAGTGTACGGCTGGTCTAAAGTATAGAAAAGTGAGACTTGTATGTTCTTATATGCAAATATTCCCTATAAGCATTCCATTGGGAACAATTTGTTACCAAACTGAATATCATAACACAAAAATTAAAGTCAGAAAGCTGAAAAGAGTACTGTAGAAGTTCACTAATCCGGACTATATGGGAAGGACTCTGCCGGATGAGTCTGTTTTCCGGATTAACTGACTTTTCACCGCAGAAGTCCAGAAGTGAACATTTCAAAAAATGTTTGTACCACAAACAACATAATTTGAATTTCCATACACTAAATAGTGTGTGGGGCTGGGTGGGTGGTTAGCTGCCTGGGCTTGAAGGTGGGCAAGCAGGTGGGTGGGTGGGTGGGCAGGCAAGCAGGTGGGTGAGTGGGCAGACAGGCAGGTGGGTGGGTGGGTTCAGGCAGGCAGGTTTTGGATGAGTGGATGGCAGGCAGGTGGGTGGATGGCAGGCAGGTGGGTGGGTGGGCAGGCAGGTTTAGGCGGGCAGGTGGGTGGGTGGGCAAGACAATACTGGACAGAGACAGAGATCATAGGTCTCCTCCCTGTTTCAACCTCCCCTCCCCCAAACTCATGGAAGCCCTTCCCAACTTACCCTCACGAGTGTTAACACGTGGATGTTGACTCGATGAAATATGACTTTTAACGTATGTGCCTTAAGTTCTGTTAAAACCCATTTTAGTTTCTTGTAAATATTTAAATGAATAAATAGCCAACCAAATACTGTACTACTATTCAAATATTATAGTGTTTTATTTAATATTCGTAACTAGCTCCCCACGGAAATAAGAAAAGAGTATAATTCAACAACTCCTGCAACACCTCCAACTGCCACCCTCAGTTGGTAGGGTTAACGCCAGTCACATCTGGTACACTCACACACCACACGTGCTACCTCCCTCCCTCCATGACTGATTCCCTCACTTCATTCATTCATTCATTCATTCCTTCCTGCCTTCCTTGACTGACTGGACTGACTGGACTGACTGGACTGACTGGACTGACTGGACTGACTGGACTGACTGGACTGACTGGACTGACTGGACTGCCTCCCTCCCTCCCTCCCTCCCTCCCTCCCTCCCTCCCTCCCTCCCTCCCTTCCTCCCTCCCTCCCTCCCTTCCTCCCTCCCTCACTCCCTCACTCCCTCACTCCCTCACTCCCTCACTCCCTCACTCCCTCACTCACTCACTCACTCACTCACTCACTCACTCACTCACTCACTCACTCCCTCACTCCCTCACTCCCTCACTCCCTCACTCCCTCCCTCCCTCCCTCCCTCACTCCCTCCCTCCCTCACTCACTCCCTCACTCACTCACTCCCTCCCTCCCTCCCT
>NC_091159.1:43403292-43408292 GCF_040958095.1 Procambarus clarkii | reverse complement strand
GGAGCCTAACATCAACATCAACCTCAAACGCAAGCTGAAGAGGCTCTGCCAGCGCCGCATGATACAAGGTGATAATATTCGGCATAAGAAGACGATCCTGAAATAACCAAGAAAGGAAGGACAAGACAACACGATCTGAAACAGAAGAAAACATACGGAGGGACAAGAAATAACGAAAGGACCGCCAGGATGTGTCATACTGCCACCAAGACGAAGCACGAAGGTGGGACACCATCAATGAAGTCACCTGCTCACCATACAAATGGTGATAGACCCATGTCAGAATGACCAGACGTGAACACTCGAAAAGATTGAACCAGCTACATAACAGACTGGTCCGATCTGCTGAAAGAGGCGGACCCGCGGGAAGACCCCCGGATTCAGACACCGAGCAAGCAGTGCTTGAAACTAAGGCAAGGCCGCCCACCAAGGGCCAACAGGACTACTCTCCCTTGGTAAATCTCCAAGCGAGCCAGGACCTGAAAAAACAGCGGAACCGGAAGGAAGAGGTACAGGTAACCCCACCTCGACCAGTCCTGCCTGAAGGCATCGACCCCGATGGCCTCGCAGTCGGTGAAGGGCGCCACATATCAGGAGATGCCTCAACCACGCCGAAACGAAGAGGTCCACCTCCGGGAGCCCTCACGTCTGGCAGAGCCAACTGAACGTGTTGGCATCGACCGTCCATGATGAATGAACTGGGATAGGCTGTCTGCCAGGATGTTGGACAGCCATCTTGAGGTTATCTTGAGGTGATTTCGGGGCTTTAGTGTCCCCGCGGCCCGGTCCTTGACCAGGCCTCCACCCCCAGGAAGCAGCCCGTGACAGCTCACTAACCCCCAGGTACCTATTTTACTGCTAGGTAACAGGGGCATAGGGTGAAAGGAACTCTGCCCATTGTTTCTCGCCGGCGCCCGGGATCGAACCCGGGACCACAGGATCACAAGTCCAGTGTGCTGTCCACTCGGCCAACCGGCCCCCTTACGTGAACGTGACCGCTCGGCTCCTTACCATGAACGTGAATGTCCAGGAAAGCCAAACCCTGAGAACTCAGCAGACGAGTCACCTGAAGCGACCAGCCCCAAAGAGCCAAGGACCGCATCAAACCCCTTCAGTTCAGGCAATGAACCACTGAGAGCAGTCTGAATTGAGCCGGATTGTCAATCTGCAAGCGACCCGAACCCTCAGAAACAGAGGATTCGAACCCACACCACCGCAACCTCCTGCACTGTGCTGTGGGCCCAACGGAAGGGCAGACCCACCACCATCCTTGGCTGGCCTGGTGAACACTGGTCACAAAGCCCCAACCAAGAGACGACGCGTTTGTGAACACATCGAGCAAGAGCTCAGGTAGGCACCAAGGCACTGAACCCCGAAAAACCAAAAGATGAAGCTGGCGACACAGCAGGTGACGCAAGGCACCTGGAGGCTGAACCCAGCAATCGCGAGAGGCGGAAGGAATATCCCCGAAGGAAACAGAACAGCCGATGAAGCCAAACCTGACCTAGTGGGTAGACCATCACGGCAAAGTTCAGGCTCCCGCAAAACCCCTCGAGCAACCGCCGGGTGATCTGGGAGCCTTACAAAAACAGGCGAAAGCAGGACTGCAGATGAAGGAGAGAAAAGGAAGCGGTCTGAGGGTCTCACACAAGACCCAGCCAAGTCCGAACCCGAGAGGAAACCAAATCGGACTTTCATGAGTTCACCAAGAACCTGAACCCGCCGAGGTGGGAAAAAAACAAATTCTTGGCAAGCAGACACGTGGACTGGCTGGGAGCCCACACCAGCCAGTCGTTGAGGTAGGCCAGAACCCAAAGCCCTAAGAGAAGCAAACGGGCCACCACGACCCAGGTAAGGCGTGTGAAAACGCAAGGTGCCAGATTCAAACCGAAAGGAAGGGAACAAAAGTCAACCCGCTCTTGCACAAGACAGTCCATATATGGCTTATTGCTTATAGTCAATATTTGGCTTATTAATACGTCTATATATATGATATATTCCAAGTTCTATTTTTTTCAAGGCACTAATTCTTCTATTTAAGTTTTATTAACCACCGTGCTGCGCAGAGTTTATTGTGAAATTTCCCTGGTGCGCATGAAATAAAGTGTTCCCCAAAAATTCTTTTTTCTTCCTAAAATGATAAATTCCCTTCCCTGAACATGTTTATGTAAAAATAAATACCAAATTCCACTTACTTTGGCTGTGGGGACGTGGACAAGGTGCGCCGTCACGTCATCAGGGCCTGGTCGCCCGTGCGTGAATCGCCCAGATATGGTCGAGTGGGCAATTCAAGCACCAGGTGTTGCCACAAATATATTTTCAATTATTTGTTTTATGTATTTCCAATGCGGTTTTATTTTGTATTTTAATCGTATATGATGCATATTTGTGTCCTTTACAATATGTATACAGTAGAACGTTCATAATGTTCCATGGAACTGTGATACATGTGTCAGTAATGTGTCCACAATAAATGTTTATTGTCGCAATTTTACCTGTTACAAATTCACTAAAATTACAATATGTACAGTTTCACACACTATTTACACAGTAACACACTGTATTACACACTCATTACTTCGGAAGTGAGTAATAATCAACGAAGTAGTCCATGGTACACAGCGCGACTTCGCTCTCAGTGCACCAGGTACAGATAAATTTTTGCTTCCTGTTTCTTCATTCTGTGTGCTTGCAAATAACGCACTCACGTACACCCTTGGCTTTAGTACTTGCAAGTTGTATGTAGCCAAGCTTGTAAAGCATAAGGTAGTATTGAAAAGATTATAGGAAAAGATCAATTTGTAAGGTAGTCTTGAAAAGATCGCTTTGTATGGTCCCACACAGATAGAGATTCAGCTTGCCTCAAGAGTGTCCGTCAGTTAGGAAGAGATTCAGGTATTCTTGAAAATATCTATGGAAAACACCAAGGAAGCCACTAACACTGTTCACCTATGCTACTTGTATCAGATGCATCATCACTGAATGCAGAAAACGATTCATTTGTGTATCATCTAAATAAATTGGAGATAGCATAGGATTGCAATGGTGATGCTCAGAGCTACAACTGGATACGCTCGCTGTATCGTCCTCATAGGTGCTGTATCACTTGCATCTGACCTTTGTGTTAGGTCCTTATTGTGCCTAGCTTCACCAATATTATGACCCTTATGTTCTTCAAACAATAAGGGTTGAATTTCACCGACAGAGCATTACCTTTCAACACCACGTCGGACAGGTGTTCGGAAGTCAGAAGCGCATGCGCCACCCATGGTTGCTCATTCAGTACTAACCCAGCCAGCAGCCCTAGGGCATTCTGGGAATTTTTTCCAAGATGGCTGCCTCTCACTGGATGTCCTAAGAGTCCATTTCGTACACAACCAACCTCGTACGCATTTAGAATTGTTACCGAAAAATCAAAAGTTTTCTTGATGGCAGCCAGAATCATCGGCCGCTGAGGGTGCACGCTGCACCGCCAAGCAAAAAACCAGCGATGAATGTAATGAAATGTAATAGCTTTGGCTCTTTGGTCCCCGCCTCTCAACTATCTCTCAACAGTGTCTCGGGATGCCATGTGCATTGATCCAGTATTCCTTGTTCCCTGTTCCAGGGATCGGATCTTTCTGGTCGTCCTCAGGGTTATTAAGTCTAGCCAGCCTGCAGTCTACCCTCATGCCCATGATGTTCAGAAGTTCGCAGCTCTTGCTGCCATGTTTGGGAACATGTCTTGATCTGACATTTGGGTGCAGGGGTTTTGGAGGTCGAATAGGGTCCTGGCTGCCCGTTATCTTGTTAATGTGCCAGGCCCTCAGTGGTCTTGTGTTGCTTTGGGTCGGTGGTTGCAGCCAGTTGTCTCATCCTCATCATCAGTCATGCGGTGTGGCTGCCCCCTGGGTAAGTCCCTATTTTACTGGTCTTTCAGTAGCTAGCTTCAGGGAGCCAACAAGGCTTCCCACAGAAAACTAGTTCAATATAATGAAATGCCATTTTCTGGGCGAGTCCCGGAGGCTCCCTGGCACCTTCTCTCCCTCCGGTCGGTGTTTTTTTCCGTTTTTTAGTCTCCGAACTGGAGGTCTGGCAGGCTCCCCCCACCTGCCACCCCTTCCCCTCCTAGGGAGGGGGGGCACACGAGCAGTCCGCAGTGTGATGATGTTTTGCTTGTTATTTTGTTTTCCTTGGGGGGAGTTCCTAGGCTCTGTTCTGTCTCTGGTTGCAATTTTTCTACCAGGAGGGGTCTGTTTTGGGGTGCCTACCTTTCTGGGTGCCCAACCTCGGTCAATGGCAGACATGAATATACAGTACAACTGTACTCTCAAAGAGTGGAGTTTTCATAGGACATTGCTCCCTTTGGCTCTCTGAGGAAACTAGGTTCTGGCTCCTAGTTTCCAGTAGGCATAAGAACTCCCATGACTGATGACCCCAAACTAATATTGCACATGTCAGTTTGGATAGCTTCAGGGTGACAACGGAGTTCCCAACAGAAAATATATAAAATAATAGTCCTGTAAAAACTATAAAGTATCCCATCTGGGAATATCTGATTCAAAATGTGTACAAGTATTTTTTTTTTTTAACACACCACCCAGCTCACCTCAAAGGGTCCTCAGAGAACATACCCCAAAGATGCAAAAGTGTTAATTTATTTCCAGTCTATAATATTTTAAATCATCTTTTTGTAAATACTGTATATCAAATATGAGTTATTAATAATACAATTTAAAATTCAGCTATGGAAGAGATGGGGCAGATATCAGAAATAATATCCACAAAGGATTAAACATTACTGTATAGTACTAAAAATACTTTATTAAATTACATACCTGCAGATAACATAACAATACTAAATGCAACACCTCCAGAAAACCCATGATCAGGTTTATCTTTGAACATATCGCTGTCATTAATTTTTTCATTTCTCACTGAATTCTTCCATACTGCACTTAACAGTAAACCAGCAAAAAATGTTGCTAAAGTGCCAACTCTTGCTGTCCTCATCACATCCA
>NC_091159.1:43348292-43398292 GCF_040958095.1 Procambarus clarkii | reverse complement strand
GTCTGATATTATACTGTATCATCTCACTCCAAGTGTTCTACCCATTTAGTTTTTATTATTTTTCCAATACTTTCACTATTTCGCTTATGATACAAATCTATAATCGAGGGGGTCATCCCTGCTGCCACTTTTGTAGATTGGAACTATGTTAGCCTTTTTCCACACGTCTGCTACGATTCCTGTACACAGGGATGCCTGAGAGATCAGGTGAAGTGGAATGCTGAGCTCAGATGCACATTCTCTCAGAACCCATGGTGAAACTCCATCTGGACCAACTGCTTTGTTCTTACTTAGCTCCTTTAGCATATTTTCCACTTCATCTCTAGACACCTCTTTATGCTCTATGTTGTTCTCTGGAATTCTTATTGTGTCTGGTTCTCTGAAGATCTCATTTTGTACAAACACATGTTGGAACTTTTCGTTTAATTTTTCACATATTTCCTTTTCATTTTCCATGTATCTGTCCATTTTCAACCTCTGAATATTATTCTTTACCCACAGCTTACTTTTAATGAATTTATAGAAAAGGCCTGGATCTGATTTACATTTGCCAGCTATACCGTTCTCAAAGTTCCTTTCTGCCTCTCTCCTTACCGACGTGTAGTTGTTTCTTGCATCTTTGTATCGCTGGTATGTTTGGGGGTTTGGCCTCTTTCTATAATGATTCCATGCTTGTGTCTTTTGATCTTTGGCTCTCTCGCAATCTCTGTTGAACCAACCCTGTTTCCTAAGTCTCCATGTCTGTTTTGGTATGAATGTTTGTGTGCCTTCATCATATATTGTGCAAAATTTGGCATACATCTCATTTACTTCTTTGCCTAGCAACAAGTCTGTCCAATTATACCAAAAAAAAAAAGAAAATTCTAAGTTCCCCATAGGGTTCTCTCTTGAAATCGAGTTTAACAACTGTTTCACTGTCCCCATTCTCTACTAGATTATATTGCATAGCGTATTTAATGTCCAAGAGGACATGATCACTCTTTCCCAAGGGAGGAAGGATGTCAAATACCTCTTCTTCTTTCCTGGTGAATACTAGATCCAGTACTGACGGAACATCCCCTTCCCTCATTCTTGTGGCCTGCTTGACGTGTTGATACATGAATGTCTCCATGTTGAGGTTTACAAATCTGCCTGTCCAAATGTCCTCTGTTCTTGCCTCGTAGACCTCCCAGTCTATTGCCTTAAAGTTGAAGTCCCCCAGTACCAACAATCTGGATTTATCTTTGTTAGCTCTTTCCATAATCACTCTCATGACCATAATGAGGCCCTCTCGTTTGTCATCCAGTTCTTCCTTTGTCCATGTGTTGCTTGCTGGTGAGCTGTAGGCATTTCAAATTAGCAGCTTATTTTCTTGATTCTAGAGCTGCAATGCTATTATGTCAATATCTCGAGGGTTTTCAAACATTAATTCTCTTACCTTCAGGTGTTCTTTCACCAGCACAGCCACTCCTTCCCCCTTCCTAGTTTTCTTGTCACGTCTCCAAACTGAGTAGCGTGCGTGCGTGTCTGCGTGTGTGTGTGTGTGTGTAATTACCTAAGTGTAGTTATAGGATGAGAGCTACGCTCGTGGTGTCCCATCTTCCCAACACTCTTTGTCATATAACGCTTTGAAACTACTGACAGTCTTGGCCTCCACCACCTTCTCATATGTGTGTGTGTTGGTTGTGCCAGAGGATAATGCATTGGGAAGCTACCAAGTGTCCAGCCCAGAAAACATTAATATTGTTTTAATGCTTTAGATGAAATTTTATAATTTGATAGCTCAGTCTTAAAATAAAGTATTGCTCCTATTAAAAATAAATAAAAGTGTAGTACTTACCTCTGAACGCAAGCTGCATCAATGTAATAATGTAAAACAAAAACAAATAAGGCAACAGCAAATGCTTGTGGTAGGAAGTGCAGAGTCCCTGGGCTAGGCGAGTCCTGCGATGACAGATGACATCAACATTAATTAACAGTGCAAAGTTACTTGAAAGAAATATACTGGTACAGTATATGATTATCACACAGAATGTTCCATAATATGTTGACTGTTTATGATGTGTGTGTCTACTGTACTGATGAAGCTCACTAATCCGGGCTATATGGGAAGGACCTCCATCCGGATAGGCCGGTCATCCGGATTAACAAACATTTTACCGGGAAAGTCCAAAAGTGAACATGTTTACAATTTTTTGTACCACAACTAACATAATTTGAATTTCCACAGTCTATAACTAGTGTGCAAATAATTGACGTTTTTGAAGAAAAAGGAAATGAAATTTCTGAAATACAACAAATGTCAAAAGGTTCGTTCGGTGCTCGGCAGGTAGGCTGCTCCATTATAACAATCTTTCTTTGTTTCAGATGTGTTCCATTTGTTTTGTACAGTGGCACCTCAACTTACGATAATTTCGAGTTACGATGTAAATTTGATCGAAAAATGCGACTCGACATCCGATGGTGTCGTCAACTTACGATATTTGTTGGTACACATTTGGGTCGACCGAGCGCGTGGTTTCCGGTCACGCGGTCCGACCTGCCTCAGTTTACTACAGCTGCCCGCTTAGTGATGATCGCGCCTATAAGAAATTCCGCGTTTGTGGTGATTTTTTGCATTTTGAACATTAAAGTAATTATTATATATCACGCCATGAGTCCCAGGAAAGTCAGTGGTAAGGCTCAACATATGAAAACCTATATAAGGATGACCATAGAGAACGAACCCATACTGCCAGGAGCAACACAACTGGTATGTACAGGGCGCCTTAATCCGCTTGACCATCATGACCGGACATAAGGAAGTGATAGCCGAAGCTATTTGAACCACTTCCACTTTTATTTATTTATTTATATATATATATATATATATATATATATATATATATATATATATATATATATATATATATATATATATATATATATATTATATTATATTTTGGTAACAGTCTTTCTTGTAGACATATATTATTAAATATGACTGAAAAAGTAAGATTAATAATTCTAACACGAATTTTCTCAATATTTCTTGTATTTCTTTTCACTGTCGATGGTAATTGAAAAATCAGTTCTCCAAAATTCATTTTTATTTCTAGTCTGACGCGACACTTGAACGCGTTTCGTAATAACTTATTACATTTTCAAAGACTTTAGTTTACACACACACACAACTATAACCTGCAAACACTAAACAGCAGCAATCAACAGCCAATTAATGCACAACTATATTCTACCCACTTCAAGACTCCGCACCAATATAGAAACATCAAGAAATACGGGCCAATAAGCCCTTTGCAGTTACTTCCATTCTTCCCTTTAACTTAACCAATATTATACCCATTGTTTCGTGTTCTGTCTTGTGTTGAAAGTTTGTTTTCACCTCATCCAAAAAATGGTTGTAACATATCACCTCACCCAAATGCAGGTATATAAAATGAAAAGCTGTTTGAATTATAGCATAGTAAGAAATCTGTTTAGTGTTTGCAGGTTATAGTTGTGTGTGTGTAAACTAAAGTCTTTGAAAATGTAATAAGTTATTACGAAACGCGTTCAAGTGTCGCGTCAGACTAGAAATAAAAATGAATTTTGGAGAACTGATTTTTCACTTACCATCGACAGTGAAAAGAAACATAAGAAATATTGTGAAAATTCTTGTTAGAATTATTAATCTTACTTTTTCAGTCATATTTAATAATATATATATATATATATATATATATATATATATATATATATATATATATATATATATATATATATATATATATATATATATATATATATATATGTATATATATATATATATATACATATATATACATATATATATATATACATATATATATATATATACATATACAGGCATACCTCAGAATAAGAGTTTAATCCGTTCCTGGAGACGCCTCGCCTTCCGAAAACTCGCATTCCGAAGTTAATTTCCCCATAAGAAATAAAGGGAAATGAATTAATCCGTTCCTGACTACCCCAAAAACCCCACATCAAACTAAATTTTTATACCTAATTTACCTAATTCATCTAAATAAACCTACAAAACTGTGTTCCAGTTATTACTTACCTTGCTGTCGAGTGCTGTAGGCGTATGGAAGATGGTGAGGAGGGGGGAGGAGGAGAGGAGTTACTGTTTGGAAGGGGAGTCCCCTTTCATAATCACATCACATAACCCCATGCCTTGTAACACTATGGATACCACTTCTCTTTCTAAATTTTTCAAACCAGCCCCTGCTTGCCTTAAACTCTTTCTTATCTGCATCACTCGTTGCAGGGGTATTCTTTAGAAGGTCTTCGTGCAACACCCTGGCTTTCTCACAAATAATGGCCTCCGAAACACTATCACCCCTCAACTCCTTGTCGTGTATCCAAATTAATAACAACTTTTCCACTTCTTCAAGTATTTGTGGTCTTTGTGCCGTTAATGTTCTTACTCCTTTTGCCACTTTAGCACCCATAATCTTATTTTTCTTCTTAAGTATAGTGCATATTGTTGATGTGGCTTTGTTGTACTGCCTACAAAGTTCAACAACACGTGTACCGTTCTCATGCTTCCGAATGATCTCTTGTTTCTCCTCTATTGTCATCCTCACATGAGCTTTCTGGCCTTTATCCTTACCACTGGCTTTCTTGGGACCCATGGTGAGATATATAATAACAAATTGTATAGACAAATCACCAAAAATCCAACAAAACACTGAAAATACGCGAGAAGAATTGATGTGGGGGTAGTCACTGAGCGCGAGACAATAATAAACTGAGGGGCGGCGGGGCGGAGGGGCGACGAACGCGCTAGGTCGGCTGTACGCGTATCAACAAACTCGCGTCCAAACTCGCCTCCCGAAGTAACCCTCGCCTTCTGAGACAAATTTTTGGAGTAAATACACCTCGCCTTCCGAAAACCTCGCATACAGGGACAATCGCATTCCGAGGTACCACTGTATATATATATACATATACATATATATACATATACATATATATATATATATATATATATATATATATATATATATATATATATATATATATATATATATATTGTGACGATAATCTCCTTCAAGAGATTGAGCCTGCTCTTCCCTCCAAAATTACGTCTTCACAATTATATAAAAAGACTATGGAAGAAATGTCCAACAACGACAACAACACCAGCACCAGCAAGGCTTGCCAGGGTGAGCAGAAACGTATGCAACCAGCCACCTGTTCGAACTCCAACCACCAAACTACCCGTTGATCGCTACGGCTCCGCTGATTGGTCGCCGGTCTGGCTGCACCTGCACTCGCCCCCAATACTACCTGATGTCTGGGGTCGCCCCAACATCAGTCCTCAGAATGTTCCGTGCTTTCGTAGCCAGCACTCCTCCCAGCTAGACTCTAGCGTGTACTGAGAGAGGTGGTGGCTTTAAGCCAATATTCCAGCACCTCCCACTTAACTTTTGTGTTGCACTTCTTGTTATTTTGCCTTAACGTAACTTTCATTGTGTCATTTAAGTATTCTTATTATTTTGATTCATTGATTTTATTATACATATTTGTCTGTGCATTATTTTCATGTTTTGATTTATTTAACGTAATTAAAATTTCATTGTTAAAGTTTTACTTGTGTTTTGTGTGTCTTCTCCTTACCTTACCACAGACGAAGTTCCAGTTTTTCTATTTTTTTTTATAACTATGTGACGAGGCCATACCCCTAGCCTTAAACAGCCGAACACCAACGCGTTACCGTCACAAGTTATATGGGGGCCTGTCCTAGGAGCTTCACTCAGGTACTGGTGCTAAGTGGTAATTTATGGTAAGCGTATTTAACTTTGTTAACGTAGCTTTACTATTTTTCATTCAATTTCATTTTTTATAAGGTGCGGTGTATTGTGCATTACGAGAGTAACATATAGTGAAGGTGAGACAACTTTGGATTACGTGGTGACTGTAGGCCGCAGTCATACTCTTAATTGGTCATCTCTCCCTCCTTGTTATTACTCGTGTTTACCATCTATGTCCCTTGAATATTTCTCATTCTGACAGATCATCATATTGGTACCCTGGTACTGTGGTCTGCCCCGGGTCAAGAGTACCCAATCTTCTGCAATCTGACTGTAGGAGGACAAAGAGGGCCATAGTTCCTCTAGCTCGAACTTTAGTTGCTGAATTGGGACCTCAGCAGCAGTTCTCGTCACAAGTTGACACCTCGCACCCCTACACGTCAGTCAGAGATGATGATACATACAACGGTAGGGAATTAGCTTATTTTTTCAGAGCACAAAAGTTCGCTAATTCTGTAAGTATCATATTAAATTCAGTGGGAAAAACTTGCTTTATGTCCTATAGAGACTTGGCAAGGTATGCCTACATCCTTGGACTACCAATTTTACTTTTGAAGCATTTAACTGTTTCATTTGTTTTCGAAACTCTGTTTCATTTGTTAGTAGGATTTTCTTGCCCTTATTCTCTTACATGAGTACCGGGTACAAGATTTCCTGCGCCCTTGATTTAATGTAATCATTTAATATCTTTCACTTAACGTTAATTGTTAAAGATCACACAGGATAGGTACCAGTTGCCACGTTGTCCTGTTTCTGACATTTCATTATTGAACATTCGTGTACCTTTATTTGCTAATTTCACCATGTTTCGTCTCCAAACTTTCCGTGCAAATCCAGCAGGTGAAATAGGGACTTTAAGTCGTGCCAAGAGGACTGAACTACAAACTCTTGCACATGAGTATCAACTAGAAGTTCCCTACCAAGCCAACAAAAATGACCTACACAACCTGTTGCTGGATTACTATTTAGAGCAAGGTAAGATAGACTCTGAAACTCATGAAACTTACTATATTGCAGATAAAACTGATTTGGCAACGCTGAAACTCAAACTAGAGCTGGCCAAGATTGAACGTGAGCAGCAAAGGGAAGCCCGTGAACAGCAAAGGGAAGCAGCTGACATACGAAGGGAAGAGATCGCCCTCAAGGAACGTGAGTTGGCAATGCTCCGTGAACGTGAACGAGTACAGCTTGAAACACTCCAGGAGCGGGAACGCTTACAGCTTGAAACCAAACAACGCGAGTTGGAAATACAACGCGAACATGACAAGCAACAAGCGACTCTGGCTCTTGAGTGTCGTCAACGGGAATACACGTTGGAAACTTCACACCTCGCTCAACGCCAGCAAGCTACTGCCAATCTTCCCGTCAGTTTTAATATATCACATGCAAGTAAGTTAATGCCATCCTTTGTAGAAGCAGAAGTTGATGTGTTCTTTACCACCTTTGAAACCCTTGCTAATCAACTCAGTTGGCCTGTCGACCAATGGGCAACACTTCTCAGAGTCCATCTTACAGGTAGAGCTGCAGTCACACTCAGTACTTTGGCGTCTGAGAATGACTACTACACTCTGAAACAAGCAGTGTTAGACGCCTACCTACTTTCCACCGAAAGTTATAGAAGGAAATTCCGTGACCACCTGAAGGCAAGTACCACTACCTTCCTTGAGTTTGCTAACACGAAACAAAGGTATTTCATGAAATGGCTGGAAGCAGCACATGTCTCTACTTTTACAGAACTCGTCAACCTGATGCTTGTTGAAGAATTCTTGAGACGTGTGCCGCCTCCTGTCCGCCTCTACTTAGCAGATAAAGAAGAAACCGACTACCTGAAGTGTGCTAAGTCGGCTGACACTTACAGCCTCATCCACCGGCTGACACCTGAACCATCCTCCAGTAAGAAGTCGTGGTACAGTTACGAGAAGGTGAGCCCCGATCAAGCTGGTTCACAACTGTACTGCAAGTATTGTAGACTCTATGGACATACCATAGACAAGTGTGGTAAGTCTCAATACAAGGGAACCACTGACCAACAAAGACCCAAACCAACTCCTCCTAAGTCCGGTAAGCCTGTGATGAATGTTGGTGTTGATGTTAATGATCTTTCTCTTTTCAGTAACCACCTGTATACTGGAACTGTCTCTGCCAACGGTTCAAATCCGGAGGGACGTTTCAAATTGAAGATCTTGAGGGACACAGCGGCTCTACAATCGATCATCTTGAAGTCGGCTGTGCCCAACATAGTCTACACCGGGGAAACAGTCTTCATCACTGACCTCACTGCTACCACTCCATACCCTCTCGCCAGAGTCCACCTGGATTGTCCCTACGTGAACGGGGAAGTCCAAGTCGCCGTCAGGGAAAAGCCTTTTCCCATGCCTGGAGTGCAACTTCTCCTAGGCAACGACTTGGCAGAAGACCTGCAACCAACCAACCTGATCGTCATGGACAAACCCCAGGTGTGTAACTCTGTGCCAAGTAACCCTATTCTTGAGTATGTTCCAGCAGAGGTTCAAGAGAGTGATGATGTTTCTCCTCCGGTTCTCGTGACCACCCGTGCACAAGCCGCACGTCCACAGCCAGCTGACTCTACTGCTACCGCTGTCCCTCAAGACCCTCAGAAACTACCCCCGCATCTGACCAAGTTGGAGTTCCGTAAGTTGCAGAGGGAAGATCTTACTTTAACACCATTGTTTTTCCAGGCTGAGACTCAACCCGACAGTATTCCTGGGTTCTTCCTAGAGAACGACTTACTCTACCGCAGATATAGACCCAGTAAACTGAAGGAGGAGGACGATTGGGCCAACACCGAACAACTTGTGATTCCCACCAGCCTGCGGCCCACTATTCTACACCTGGCCCATGGAGCATTCTCCCACTACGGCTTCAACAAGACTTACCATGGGATTCGCCAAGACTACTACTGGCCAGGTATGGTAAATAACGTCAAACAGTACGTAAAACAGTGTCATACATGTCAGATGGCAGGCAAACCGAACGTCTCCATTCCCAGAGCACCACTGATTCCCATACAGGTGCCTGCGGAACCTTTCCACAGACTCATAATAGACTGTGTCGGTCCTTTACCTCGGACCAGTTCAGGTAACGCCTACATCCTAACCATCCTGTGTCCTACCACCAGATTTCCCATAGCAGTTCCAGTGAAGAACATCACGGCTGCTACGGTTATCAAACATCTATTGAAGATCTTCACTCAATACGGATTTCCCAGGGAGATTCAAAGTGACTGTGGCACCAACTTCACCAGTGATCTCTTCAAAAGGACACTGGAGGAGTTCAACATCAAACAGGTATTGTCCAGCCCCTATCATCCTGCTTCACAGGGTTCTCTTGAACGTAGTCATCAGACCATCAAAGCACTCTTGAAAAAGTTTTGTAGTGAAACCTCAAAGGATTGGGATAAGCAGATTGACCTAATAATGTGTATTTTCAGAAGTCTCCCCAATGAGTCCCTAGGAGTATCTCCTTATGAGATGCTCTACGGCCGTAAGTGCCGTACTCCCCTTAAGGCTTTCAAAGACTCTCTCAGAGATGCCACCTTCAGTGAGCATCAGAATGTGCCCCAGTTTCTTCAAAACCTTCAGCACATTCTAGAGAGAGTCCACCGCTTTGCCCATGATAATCTATTGAAAGCCCAGGTGAGAATGAAGACTCATTACGACCAGACCAGCAAAGTAAGAAAATTCAAGCCGGGAGACTTCGTCCTTGCTTATTTCCCTATCCCAGGTTCACCTTTACAAAACAGATTTTCAGGACCCTACTGCGTCAAAGAGTGCAGGAATAATAATAATTATGTGATAGAGACTCCAGATAGGCGGCGGAAGACCCAGCTGTGCCACGTCAACCTCCTGAAGCAATATAATGGTACTCCTCCCACTGTCTTGATTAATTGTTCTACCTTCACAGAACCCTACATCCACAGTGAGACCATCCCGGCTTCTTCTCCCGAAAGCACTGACAAGGAGTCGGCGCTTTCTAATTCCAAAATCCTTAATGATCTTCCCAAATGCTTTCAGGATAATACTCGTGCTCCTATGCCCTCTTCTAATTCCACTCTCACCTCGTCAGATAAGCCCTTCATCCTCCATGTCGACGCCAATGGTACCGACGTGGGTGGTGTCGTGATGCAGCAACGAGGCGAGAAGAATACACCTGTCAGCGACTACTGCTACAAGGATCTACGGAACAATTGGCAAGGAGCTACTCTTCCTCATCCTGAAACTTCAGCACTTCACTCCACACCTGAAAAGTGCTCGGTCCACCATCAATACGGACCACACCACCCTACACCTCCTGCAGCACGCCCACTTCTCATCTCAACGTCTTCTACTATGGGCTTGCTACCTGCAGAAATTCAACCTGGAGACACGCTATACCAAGAGTCTGACAACATCTTAGCCCATGATCTCTCCAGAGTTTATGAAGTAGAAGCAACTCCATCCATTACTCCACCACATAACGACGTACTTCTTC
Source organism: Procambarus clarkii (assembly GCF_040958095.1). Classification (NCBI taxonomy): domain Eukaryota; kingdom Metazoa; phylum Arthropoda; class Malacostraca; order Decapoda; family Cambaridae; genus Procambarus; species Procambarus clarkii. Next base: position 43,387,988 of record NC_091159.1, on the reverse strand, counting down.
CAGAACCGCAGGCTTCGGGGGAGAGTTGTGACGATAATCTCCTTCAAGAGATTGAGCCTGCTCTTCCCTCCAAAATTACGTCTTCACAATTATATAAAAAGACTATGGAAGAAATGTCCAACAACGACAACAACACCAGCACCAGCAAGGCTTGCCAGGGTGAGCAGAAACGTATGCAACCAGCCACCTGTTCGAACTCCAACCACCAAACTACCCGTTGATCGCTACGGCTCCGCTGATTGGTCGCCGGTCTGGCTGCACCTGCACTCGCCCCCAATACTACCTGATGTCTGGGGTCGCCCCAACATCAGTCCTCAGAATGTTCCGTGCTTTCGTAGCCAGCACTCCTCCCAGCTAGACTCTAGCGTGTACTGAGAGAGGTGGTGGCTTTAAGCCAATATTCCAGCACCTCCCACTTAACTTTTGTGTTGCACTTCTTATTATTTTGCCTTAACGTAACTTTCATTGTGTCATTTAAGTATTCTTATTATTTTGATTCATTGATTTTATCATAAGAATTTGTTTGTGCATTATTTTCATGTTTTGATTTATTTAACGTAATTAAAATTTCATTGTTAAAGTTTACTTGTGTTTTGTGTGTCTTCTCCTTACCTTACCACAGACGAAGTTCCAGTTTTTCTATTTTTTTTTATAACTATGTGACGAGGCCATACCCCTAGCCTTAAACAGCCGAACACCAACGCGTTACCGTCACAATATATATTATATATATAATATATATATATATATTTATATAGCAAAGCTGTGCTGTGTGTGTGTATACAGGCATACCTCAGTTTAAGAGTTTAATTGGTTCCTGGAGACGCCTCGTATTCCGAAAACTCGCATTCCGAAGCTAATTTCCCCATAAGAAATAAAGGGAAATGAATTAATCCGTTCCTGACTACCCCAAAAACCCCACATCAAACTAAATTTTTATACCTAATTCATCTAAATAAACCTACAAAACTATGTTCAAGTTATTACTTACCTTGCTGTTGATTGCTGTAGGCGTATGGAAGATGGTGAGGAGGTGGGAGGAAGAGAGGAGTTACTGTTTGGAAGGGGAGTCCCCTTCCATTATCACATCAGGCAGTGAGGACTTCACTGGTATGCACACTCTGGCACATTTTGCCTGCATACCACTAGGACTTGATTGTTTTACTAAGAATTTATCTAATGACACTTGTTTTTCCCTACATTTTAACACTTGTCTGTAGTAAGACATCACATTATCATTTAAAAGGTCAATGCAACGGCCTGCTACAGCTTTATCTGGGTGAGTTTTTTCAACAAAACTTTGCAGTTCTTCCCATACTTCACACATTTTCTTAATCAAGAAGGGACATCCTCTACTGCCTCTACTCACAGCTATTTTCTTATGTTGAACCTTACCAATGGCTTTCTTGAGACCCATGGCAAGATATATAATGACAACTTTTATGCTCAAATGGCCAAAAAAACGATAAAAAACTGTAAATCCTTGTGAAGAATTCAGGTGGGATAGTCACTGGACACGAGACACTGGTAAACTGAGGCGCAATCGCCATGCCACCACGCGCCAGTCGGCCTGTACACGTATCAACAAACTCGCGTCCCGAGGTAACCCTCGCCTTCCGAGACATATTTTTGGAGTAAATCCTGCTCGTCTTCCGAAAAACTCGCATACAGGGACAATCGCATTCCGAGGTGCCACTGTATATCAAATCTATAATGTATATATATCAATGTTGTACTGTGTGTATACACCAAAGCTGTAAAAATCTTAGGAATACTTTTCCAAATGAAGTTCATCATTACCATCCTAATTTTATTAAAACATACCTGAGTCATCCAGATGATAAGAGCAAGTGGACAGAGAAAACCAGCAGAAACAATAGCTGTGAGAGCATGAAGACGCTTAGACCCACCAACGTCGACAGCTAAGCGACGTCCACCATTGTTGACATATGCTTGAAGGCATAGAGTCAGCAGCAGCACAACAATACCACCCTGAAAATATAAAACCCAGGTTAATGAACTCTTGCTTGTACATTTCAGTGTATCCATGCTGGAATAAATAGATTTGTACCAGATATCCTTCATTAGGAATTAAAGTTAAATTGCATCTAAAGTTTGCTATTTGTTTTTACTATTTTATACCAAATATCATTATATTTGTATTAGTGCAAATATGTTTTTCAACGATGGCTTACCCCCATAGTAGTCTCCTAGAACTTGAGCTAATACAGCCATTGCTTAAGACAGCCTCTTGAGACCCATACTGACCTATCTAGAACCAGGACCAAAATCTGTCTCTCTTTACATGATTGGGGAAGTTGAGATCCAGAGATCTACAAATAACTGAGAAAAATGAAACTCCAGTTTCTGGGTGAGCCTCGGAGGCCCCTTGAAGCTATCCATACTGATATACTGCAGTGCTATACTATTTGGGGTCATCAGTCGCAGAGTTCTATTACCTACTGAGGACCAGAGTCAGAACCTGACCCCCCTCAGAGAGGCACAGTTAGCAATGGCCCATGAACACTTTACATTTAAAGTATGTCATCTTGCCATCAACCAGGGAAAGCACACAGAAAATTAGGCATATCAAAAAGACCCCCCTGCTTGGATGAAAATTGTGGCCTACGTCCTCAAAATAGCAAAAGAACCCCCCCACAAAGAAAACAAACAAGCAAAACTTCGATGCCTCACCAGGGCCAGCTTCGGGAGCTGGTCCTGGTGAGCCATCACCCACCAGCCAGTTCTTGAATGATGAAGGCCGCCGACCGGAGAAAGAGAGGGTGTCAGGGAGCCTCAGGAACTCAAAACTAGCATTTTATTACATTCAACGCTTGTTTTCTGTAAGGAGCCCCATCGGCTCCCTAAAGCTAACTACCCACAGAGAAGGGAAAAACAGGGGCTTACCAGCAAAGCGGCAACACTGCATGTCTCAATCCAAGGAAGAGGCAGCAGGCCGCGACAGACAACCCAATGTAATACAAGGCCACAGAGGGTCTGGGACGTTCACGAGATACCTGGAGGCCAAGATCCTGTTAGACATCCAAAACCCCCGTGCCCATATATTGTCCCAAGACATACTTCCAAACAGAGCCGAGAAAGCAGCATACTCAGTACTTCTAAACATCATGGGCACAAAGGTAGCCGAAGGTAGGCTGGCCAGACGTAATGACACTGCAGACAGCCTGAGATACACGAGCCCTGGAACATGAAACCAGGGAAACCGGATGAACCCAGAACATGTCCACCAACACAGAACCGGTGGCCCGCAGGTAGCAGCATAAATCAGCTACCAGACATAGAATGTGATGCACCCTCAGCCAAGCCAACCAAGCATTCTCAACCAACGGGCCCCTTCGGAAGCCCGCCGTCTCATTCTTTGCCAGAAAAGAAGAACCCGGCTGCAAACAAATAAAACGACCACCAGGACCAAAAGAACAAAACCCCCAATGCTGGAGAAGAGCATGAAGCTCCCTAACCCAACCCCCTAGAATCCAAAGCCAACAAAACCAAAGCTTTAAAAAAAATCCAGAATCGAAAGGGCCACCACAAACCAAGGTGAATAAATTAAGGAAAGAATCCAGTCCAAAGACCAAAAAGGCACGGGCGGTGCATGAGCAGGCCAGAGATGAAAAAATGCACAAGAAAGCTTGCGGAATGGGGGTGGAAGTGACATCCATCCCGAATGCAAGCTGCAGCGGCTCCGCCAATGCTACATGATAAGTGCAACAGTATTTGCATGCAATGCCAGTCCAGAAAAAGCCAAGAGAGAAAGGCCAAAACAACCTTGTCAGATACAGACAAAACCCTGTGAAGAAAAAGAAAATGGCAGAAAGCCTGCAAATAAACCTCATACTGTCACTGAGAAACGACTGCATGTGGTACACCATCAAATTAGCCACCTGATCACCATACAAATGGCAATACAGACGCGTCTTAAAGACAAGACGCTTACTGTGGAGACAAAAATGTTGAACCAGCGAGGTGACTCACTTGCCTGACCTGCCAGCAAAGATGCGGAGCTGGAGAAAAACACCAGGGTTCCGACTCCGAGCAAGCAACACCTGAAACCAAGGCAGGACCAGCCACCATGGGGCCAGGAGAATCACCATCCCTCTGAAAGATTCCAGCCAAGCCAGAACCCAGAGCAACAGTTAGACCAAGGAAAAAAAGGTACAAGAACCCCAACCTCGACCAGTCCTGCCAAAAAGTGTCTACAGCAAGTACCTCACAGTCGGGGAATGGCACCACATACACGGAAAGATGCCGAGACCACACTGGCGCAAAGAGGTCCACCTCCGGACGCCCATACGTCCAGCAAAGCCAAAGGAAGGAAGTGGCGTTGACTGTCCACTCTATGCAAAGAGGAATGAAGTGAGACAGGCCATCCACTAGGACATTGGACACTCCCTGAATGTACCCAAAGCGAGTCCCCCGAGTCCCGCTCACAAACAGCTGACAGCGGGACTGCAGCTGGAACAAGATTGCGGAATGGAAAGAAAGGAACAAAGTCCAAGAATCACAAACAAGGCCCAGCCAAGTCCGAACCTGGGACAGAACCAACTGGGACTTGCCCAGTTCACCAGGAACCCAAACCCAATGAGCTAGTTAAGAGCCAGAGCCCTAGCTAGCAGACCAGATGGGAGCCGATTCTAACCAATTGTCGAGGTAGACATTAACCAAAACACCTAACTGACGCAGATGGGCCACCATGACCTGAGTTAAGCGTGTAAAAACGAAAGGTGCCAGATTCAGCCCATAAAGGAGACAACAGAAGCGGTTTGCCTGTCGCCCCATCACAAAACCCATCCATTCTCTAAACCCCGGATGAATAGGGATGTGCCAATACACGTCCTTGAGGTCCAGGGAACTCATCCAAGCACCCGGATCAAGAAATAGCCACACCTGGGACAACGTAGTCATTCAAAAGGAGGAACAAGGAATCAACCAGTTCAGAGAAAACAAGTCTAAAATGTACCGGGGATCCACACAATCTCGTTTCGGAACTAGAAACAGGCAGGAAACCCACCTGAGAGACGAGATCATTTCGACCACGCCCAAGTGAACCCACTCCGAGATGACCTGACGGATGGACAGGGAAGAGGCCTGCCACCCAGACCACACCCCCAAAGGGAAAAAGGTCTGCCCAACGCCAATGAAGGCCACCAGAAATGACGTGAAAAGCCCACAAATTGTGGGACCAGGTGTTGGCAGAAACAGCCAGCCACCCTCCCATCACCCTGTCAACAAAATGACCCATGAAAGGGTCAACGCGAACCCTGAGAGCCCGACTTCCGTGCAGGGCAAACATTGTACCGACCAGAAGAAGAAGGCACCAAGATCACCACCGACTCTGAAACTGGCACCACAGGCCTACCCTGACCCCTGGGCCTGACCCCCCCTATGGAGAACCAAGAAATCTGAAATAGGCTGGCAACTAGCCGAAGCCACTGACAAAAACACACACACAGTCCTCGGGAAATAGACAGTGAACAAAACAGCAAAGATGACTAAAGAGCCAGGGCATAAGCCAAATCCAATGAGAGAGCCAGCACAGCTTGCTGACACACGAGACAGGAGGTGGAAAACGTGGAAACCACCTCCTGGAAGATCGGTGCAAACAGCTTCAGTATGACAGACGACACAGTAGCAGCCAAGACAAAGACCCCAGCCGAGAGCCCCCACCCTTGGCTTGGGCCCCGCGTTTGAAAGCCAGATGCAGGGCTGGCTTTTGGAGCAAAGACAGCTCCAGAAGACTGATGAATTGCAAGACAGAGGCCAAATGATTACAAGTGCAAAGGTCATCGGCTACCACAGCAGCCGAAATAGAGGGGACATGCAGCTGCACCAGACCAACATCATGAGGAAGCACGTTAGCGAAGATGCACTCCTTGAGAAATTCAAGATCGCCCCACCCCAACTCAACTCAAGAACACCTGCAACATAGTACTGTAGTAACCTTCCTTCACTCAAGTGTCCAAGTATGACTCAAGTCGTGGTAAGCCCCAAGAGAAAAAGAAGGGACAGTCTGCTAGCCAGGTACCTGTACAGTCCCTGGTACCTCATAATGTACCCAATATGGGAAAGAAGAGCTGAACTCAAAGGAAACTGGAGCCATCACCAAGGCATAAACCGGGTCCTGCAGGAGGCAAATCCGAGAGGAAGAACACTTTAGGAAAGACGCATGCAAAGAACTCATAAGCCCCGGAAACAAACACAGAGGGGAGGGGAGCTCCACCCAATTCAAACTCATAAAAGGGAGGGAGGGTATGAAAAATCCTCTACTCTGCAGAAGAAGCCCCTGCACAGAGGGTTACAAGGGGCCAAGTGGGGTCAAAAGGAGCCCAAGATCTTCACTCGGACTCCCCCCGAGCCCTGGAAACCATTAGTCTGACAATGAGGACCTGAGGGGATGAAGGTCCCCGAGCCCTCACCCACGCCCACCACCCCAGAAGGACAGGCATAGTCCAGGGGAAAAGGCTTCGAAGAAGGGAGTCTGCTGGGTCGACTCAGAAACCTCAGCGGGAAAGAGAGGCTCAACCACCTTTGTGCCCATATCGGAAGGGTCAGCTCCCGAAGCCACCTGAGCTGTCGGAAAAAAAAACGGCATTGAATGTAATGAAACGCCATTTTCTGGGCGAGACCCGGAGGCTCCCCGGAGCTATACCAGGCTGATATGCTAATGTCAGACTTTGGCATCAGTCATGTGTATGGAGTTCTTAGGGCCTACCGGGGACCACAGCAAAAACCTGACCCCCCTCAGAGGCAAGGGTAGCAATGGCCTATAGAAAACCCCGTGTGGTTGGAATCATTCTGTCTGCCATTGACTGGGTCAAGCATCCAGAAAAGTAAGCATCCCAAAACAAACCCCTATTCTGGTTAAAATTTCTACCAAAAGCCGAACAAGTGGATAGAACTCCCCAACAGAAAACAAGCAAACTAGTATGACGTCACACGTCACCGCACCGCTGTCTGCACAGCTCCCCCCTTCCCGGGAGGGGGAAGGGGGAGCCCCAGACCTCTCACGCTGGCTATCCACCCATAAGTTCTAAGGCTGGATGTCAAAACACGCGAAAATTGCCGACCGGAGGGAGGGAAGGAGGGTTGCCGGAGAGCCTCCGGGTCTCACCCAGAAAAATGGCGTTTTATTACATTCAACGCCGGTTTTCTGGAGAAGCCCCGTCGGCTCCCTGGAGCTAACTACCCACAGAGGAAGGTCTAAGGGACGTATCTGGGAGGCGGCCACCACTCACAACTCAACATGAAGCGAGACAACCAGCTGCAACTGCCAACCCAACGCGACAAAGCCCGACCAGGCCTAAGGGATGTGAACAAAGCAATGAGCAGCCAGGACCCAGTTTGACCGCCAAAATCCCTACGCCCAAATGTCTGCCCAAGATACAGTCCCAACGAATGGCAGCAAGAGCTGCGAACTTGCGAACGTCACAGGCACGGGAAGAGGCCGCAGGCCGGCCAGCCTTAATAACCCTGCAGACGACCTGGAAGACCCTGCATCTGCGAACAAGGAAGTAGGGAAACAGGATCAACTCTAAGCGTGTCCATGGACACAAGCCATGGCGCTCCAAAAACGGCAGAGAGCCGCAACCGGGCACAAAACCTGAAGCACCCCTAGCCAAACCAACAAGGCAACAACAACACAGGGACCCCTCCAGAAAGCATCAGTCACATTCAACACCAGAAAAGAAGGAGAAGGCCGCAGAGGAACAAAACGATCACCCCGACCAAAGGAGCGGAAACCACGAAGGAGGAGGTTATCAAACATTCACAACACTTCCTTGATCTCACTGGAAGAGGCAGTAGCATCCTCCCTTACCTCCTCCTCCCCTGATGAGAGCTCTTGTACCTTCTCTTGACTCGGCTCCTTCTGAAGTTCCAGGAGTTCCTCAGTGGTTAGTATCACTGTGCTCCTCCACTAACTCCTGCACATCAGCAGCATCCAACTCCAGACCCAAAGTTTGCCACAGATCAACAATATCCTCTTCAAAATGGTGCAAATTGTTGAGGAGGACCTGCCAAACTCCCTGGCAAGATCAGTCAAACAGACACCACGCTCGTGTTTTGCTATAATTTTTGTTCAAATCCACAGTAATTGTGTCTTTCTTCCTCTTGACAACACTATCTTTAGCAACCAGCTTCTTTGGCGACATCGTGCGTTACAAATTGTAGTCACAAAACACAAAAAACCAGCGTTGAATGTAATGAAACGCCATTTTCTGGGTGAGCCCCAGAGGCTCCCTGGAGCTTATCAGGCTAATGTATGTTATATTAGACTGAGACATTAGCTATGGAGTTCAGACCAACCAGAGACCAGCGCCAGAACCTGGACCCTTCAGAGAGGTTTCAGGGAGCAATGGCCCTGGAAAACCCTGTTGTGGTTGAGGGTTTTCCTTATCTGCCATCGACCGGGGTTAGGCACCAAGAAAGGCAGGCATAACAAAACAAACCCCACATGGTAAGAAACTAAAACAAAAAATCGAACAGAGAGGTAGAAACTCCCTACAATCCCCAGGAAACAAGCAAACATCACACTTTACTGCCGCGCCGATCGTCAGCGCAGCCCTCCCCACCCCAAGAGGAAAAGGAGGGGGCCCCAGACCTCACCGCACCGGCTGCCTAGCACCAGTTCGGAAGCTAAGCTTCAACCAATGCGAAAAAAACGCCGACCAGTGGGAGGGAGGGTTGCCAGGGATCCTACGGGGCTCACCCAGAAAATGGTGTTTCATTACATTCAACGCTGGTTTTCTGTGGGGAGCCCCTAGAGCTCCCTGGAGTGTTATACCCAAAGAGAAGGAAAAGAAAGGGCTAACCCGGAAGGCAGTCGCAACAAACTCCGCAATGCGAAGTCGAGACAACAGGCAGCAACCTGCAACCCAAAGCAACACAAGAACGCACAGGAGCAGACACGCTCACAAAAGAACGGGCGGCCAGGAACCTGTGCGACCCCCAAATTCTTGCACCCAAAATGAGCCCAAGATGTCACCAAACACGGCAGCGAAAGTTGCAAATGTCCGAATGGCATGGGCGCAAGGATAGACCACAAGCTGGTAGACTTAAACCTGCAGACGAGCTGGGAGACCCGAGCCCTGAAACAGGGAACGAGGGGAACCGGATCAACCCAAAGCGCATCCCCAGCCACGGCACACAGGTAACGGCGAAGAGCCGCAACCGAATAACACATGTCACACCCCCATCCGAACCAACCAAGCATCAATAACCCAAGGACCCCTCCGAAAAGCAGACGTCTCGACCATCGCTAGGAGGACGGAGAAAGGCTGCAAGTGTACAAACCTACCACCAGTACCAAAAGAGCAGAAACCTCTGTGCTGGAGGAGAGCCGGATGCTCCCCGACCCGACCCACAGAGGCCAATGCCTACAAAATATGGCCTTTGAAAAACAATGAAAAACAATCTTGAACCGAAGGGGTTACCACAAACTGAGGAAGGATAAGAGGGCACCCTGATCAAGGACCAGGACAGCTCAGGGGGCGCATGAGCAGGCCGGAGGTGAAACAAAACACGAGAAGTGTACAAAATGGGGCGGATGTGACGTCCACCTCGAGCGCAAGCCGGAGCGGCTCCGCCAGTGCCACACAATATGAGGTGACAGTAAGAAACATCAATTAACAGTCCTGAAACCCCAAGAAAGGACAAGACATCCCAATGCGAAAGAGAAGACAACCTACAAAGAGCAAGAAAATGACAAATAGAAATACCAGGAACGTCATACTGTCGCCGAGACAAAGCTCGCAGGTGGGACACCATCGACGAAGCCACCTGATCATCATAGAGATGGCGATACACCCGCGTCAAAAGAGCAAACGCAACGAGCCAAGGAGAAGGCCGAACCAGTCACGTACAGGACCGGTCTGACCTGCCGAAAGAGGCGGAGCCGCGGGAAACGCCCCGGGTTCGGACACTTATCAAGCAGCGTCTGAAAACAAAGCTGGGCCAGCCACGAGACCACGAGGACTAATCTCCTTGGGAAGGAATCCATCCGACCCAAAACCCGAAGCAACAGCTGGACCAGGAGAAGAGGAAGAGGTAACTCCACCTCGACCAGTCCTGCCAAAAGGCATCCACTGTGAACGCCTCGCAGGCGGGTAGGGGCGCCACAGAATGGGAGATGCCGAGACCACGCCGAAGCGAAGATGTCCATGTCCAGGAGTCCGTACATCCGGCAGAGCCAACGAAACAAGTTGGCGACAACTGGCCAATCCGTGAACAGTGGAATGAACCGAGACAGGCCGTCCGCCAGAATAGACACCCTGGACATGAAATGCACAGCTAGGCAAACCACGAGAATTCAGCACACGAGCCACTCAAAGGAACCAACCCAAAAGGTCAAGGACCTAAAAGAATCCCTGTGGTTCCGTCAATGAACCACCAAAAAACAATCCGAATGGCGCCGGATGGGAGAACCCCAAGTGACCCTAATCCTCCGAAGCGCAAACCAGACAGCCACGAACTCCCAAACCATGCTGTGAGCCCGACGGATGGACGGACGGATCCCACCATCCCCAGCCGGCCTGGTAAGCACTGGCCACAAAGCCCCAGCCGAGAGATGACTCGTCTGTGAACACATCGAGCGAAGGCTCGAGGAGGCACCAAGGCCCGGAACCCCGAATACCCCAAAGAGGAAGCCGGTGACGAAGCACCAACACAAGATCCCCGGAGGACAAACCCAACGATTGCCAGAGAGGCGGTAGGGGAATCCCCGAAAGAACCGAACAGACGCCGAAGCCAAACCCGAACCAACGGGCAGACCAGCACAGCGAAGTTCAGACCCCCGCACAACCGCTCGAGCAACCGCCAGTGACCCGGGATTCCCCCCCCCCCATAAACAGCTGAAGGCGGGACCACAGCCACAGCAACGCTTCTGGAGGGAAAGACAAAGAAGCGGTCCAAGAGTCCTAACAAGACCCAGCCAGGTCCGAACCCGGGACGGAACCAGATGGAACGGCCTCCAGAACAACAGGAATCCAAACCCAGCGATTTGGAAAGAACCACATCTCTGGCGAGAAGACAAGCGGACCGACTGGGAGCCCTCACCAGCCCGTCGTCGAGGTAGGCAAGAAACAGAATCCCGAGCAGACGCAGACAGGTCACCAAGATCCGGTAAAGATGCGTAAATACACTAAGTGCCAATTATAAACTAGGGAAGGAAACAAAAGCAGCAAGCCTGAAGCCCCACCACAAACTGTGCCAGTCCCAGAACCCTGGAGAAGAAAAAGCCAAGAAGTGACCCGGAGGTCCAGGGACACCATCCACACACCCGGCCCCAACAGAAGCCAGACCGGAGACAACAGTCTTCCGAAGAGGACAATGAATCCAGGGCGCAGACTGCGTAAGTCCAGAAGAACCGCAAAGCCTGTGTCTGCACCAGAACAGGCGAGAACCGTGGAAGGATGGGACGGAACGACCCCGTCCAAATGTGGCCAAAGAGCCAGAGCTCAACCCCCGCAAGCACAACTAGGTGAGTACGTACCCACACCAAGATGACGTAACAAAGCGCAGTGGAAGAAGACCACCCCGCCAGCCCCAAACCCCCCACAGGGGTAGAAGCCGCCTGATGCCACCAGAGGCCGGAAAACAACCACAAGTGAGAGCTAACAGAGCAAGCTACCCCCCCCCCCAGTGCTCCATCAACAGCGAAGGATGAAGGGGAACCCCTTCCAACAGAAAATGCATATATATATATATAAATACACACATACATACATGTACATATATATACACATATATACATACATACATACACACAAGATGTATAAAAACATACATACATGTAAATAAAATTGAAAATAAATTAAAGAAAGAAAAAGACAAGCCACCGACCGGAGGGCAGAGAGCATCATGCGGCCAGACAAAGAAGGCACCAAGAGAGCATAAAAACTGCACCAAAAGGCCCACCTCGACAACAAAAACCCAAGGCCCCGGCAAGAACACAACATGTGCACATGTGCCAAGACTCAAAAAGATCAGCCTGCAAGCCAGGAAGACCCCGGAATCCCAGAAGGCAGAACTGGGTCACAAACAAGTAACAATGCCCCCTGAACCCACAAAGGGGGGCCCAAGAGGAAGAAACCTCCAGAATGAAACCAAAGAAGCCAAGGGAACTCGGAATCGAACCTGGGGAGCCCAAACTACCACATTTGCCGGCGGAAATGCACCACTGAAGGGCAAAGCACAGCACTCAGACAGAACCCCCAGGGAAACGGCCAAAACAGACCGAAAACCAAGGGACAAGGTGTGGGAGCAAGCGTAAACAGACAGGGACACTGAGCCCAAACCCTAGGTCCCATACCCAAAACAGACAGAAAATGCAAAAACCAGTGAAAAAATCAACACCCAAGCATTCCCAGAGGAACAGAAGATGGGCAGAACACAACAGAAAAACAAAGAAACAGCAACAGGAGAATAAAACCCTTGAAAAGGAGGTGAAAACTCACCCAAAACGCCAGGCATTGGTAAACAAATGGCAGCGCCGCCACTGGCCAAGCGGAGAGTTATCCGCAGAAAAGAAAATGGCCACTAAAACAAAGGAGCTGTGACTGACACAATAGAGTCAAAAACACGCCGGCAAATATGGGAAGGAAGCAGACTAGAGGGACGAAAAACTCCGCCCAGAAGCAGAAAACCCAGGCAGGGGCAAACAGCCCCAAAACTGCAAGCGGGCATCTCCCACAGCCCCGGGAACCCGCAACAGAGGCCCTGGGGCAGAGCTGTCCTCCAGGGCCTCTGTCCTCCAGCAGAGCTTTAAAAGGAAGAGTCCAGGGGAAAGGCAGCAAAGATGGACCGCTGGGAAGACCCAGAAGCTTTGGCAGGAGGAACAGGCTCGAAAATCTCCATCCCCAACCCGAACAGGGCAGCCCCCGAAGCCACCTGAGTCTCGGCACCAACTAAACCTCGCCCCGACCCCGAAACCCGCAGACGGTCAGGAGCCAGGAACAGGGAGGGAAAGGGGTAAACAGCACCTAACCAAAATGGGGTGGCCCCAGGGCATCCGGGTAAAAAACCAACCTAGTGCGTTGCAGCAACCTAAACCGAGCATGCAACGCGGATGCCACCTGTACTCTGAACAGTAATGACATCAGGAGAGTACTGGAGAACAAACAGAGAACAACTCGCAAGACTCCGAGTCAAGGTGCAACAGGTACTCTGAGAGAGAACTCTATCAACATCAGAGGCCCGAGACTGTTCAACACGCTTCCACTACACATAAGGGGCATAACTGGCCGACCCCTCACAGTGTTCAAGAGAGAACTGGATAAGCACCTCCAAAGGATACCTGATCAACCAGGCTGTGACTCATATGTCAGGCTGTGAGCAGCCGCGTCCAACAGCCTGGATTGATCAGTCCAGCAAACAGGAGGCCTGGTCGACGACCGGGCCGCAGGGACACTAAGCCCCGGAAGCACCTCAAGGTAACCTCAAGGTAAGGTGTCAGTGACCCAACAGGCAGCATGACGCAGGTAAAAGTGGCGACTGTCACCCTGACACAAGGGCATAGCAACAAACGAACCTGCACAAGACATGATGGAACCCAGAAGACATGCCCAATGGTCCACCAAGCCAACCAACCCCGACAGGGTTTTTCAGGGCCTGTAGGCTGACTGCTACGGGAAGCCCGGGCAAGGTGTTGCTAACCGGTTAAACACCCAAGCTAACAAGGGGGTATGCAACACTGAAAACTCCTGCGACATGTACAATCATGGGGGCCTAGCAGATGGCCACCAAACACTACCAGTGGAACTATAGCCACACTTGGCAGACCCCCCCACCTGGCAAATTAAAATAAAAACAAAAGAAAAACCCCGCAAAAGTACACCATTACAATAGGTGTTTTCCATTTGTTTTGTTATGCAGTCTCCGCGGTGTAGTGGTAAGACACTCGCCTGGCGTTCCGCAAGCGCTATGTCATGGGTACTGTAGCCTCTGTTTAACGCAACAGTAAAATGTGTACTTGGATGAAAAAACGATTCATCGCGGCGGGAATCGTATTCCAGGGACCTGCCCGAAACGCTACGCGTACTAGTGGCTGTACAAGAATGTAACAACTCTTGTATATATCTCAAAAAAAAAAAGAGGCAACAGGAACCTGTCGCCGCATAGGTGGCAGGCCGCGCAACACCTTGACGCTCTAACCAGCACAATACCAGTCCCTACCTGAGGCCAAACAAGGGCCCCCAAGCCCCAGCTGGCCCCAAGGGCGAGGCAAATGCCAAGCAGCAAGAACCTCTACGGGAATGGTTCCAGAACGCCCCAGGGAAGATAACCCTGTCACTCAGGGGCAGTACTCACAGGGTGCTTAGGGAAGGAAGCCCGTAAGCACATGCAGGCACAGTACTGATGAGGAACACCACCGCACAACACAAAAAACACAGCAGTGAACGACACGAAAGCAAACACCGCCTAGGAAACTGAGGACAGAGAAGTGTCTGTCCCGGTTGACATTAGCTTACGAACTGGTGCTAGGCAGCAAGTGCGGTGAGGTCCGTGGCCCCCCCCCTCTCGGGGCAGGGAGGGCTGCGCGGACGAGCAGCGCGGCAGTAAAGTGTGATGTTTGCTTGTTTCCTTGAGAGTGTAGGGAGTTTCTACCTCTCTGTTCAGTTTTTTGTTTTATTTTCTTACTATGTGGGGTTTGTTTTGTTATGCCTACCTTTCTGGGTGCCTAACCCCAGTCGATGGCAGTTAAGGAAAACCCCCAACCACAAGGGGGTTTTCCAGGGCCATTGCTCCCTGTAACCTCTCTGAAGGGGCCAGGTTCTGTCCCTGGTAGGTCTGAACTCCATAACTAATGTACCGGTCTAATGTAACATACATTAGTCCGATAAGCTCCAGGGAGCTGTAGGGGCTCCCCACAAAAAAAGAAAAAAAAAAGAAAAAAAAAACAATCTACCAGATAGAATACAGAATTATAGGACCACTGTTTGCTGATGATGCTAAGATTATAGGGAAAATAAGTAACTTAGATGATTGTCATGCCCTTCAAGAAAACTTGGACAAAATAAGTATATGGAGCACCACTTGTCAAATGGAATCTAATGTGAATAAATGCCATGTTATAGAATGTGGAATAGGAGAAAGTAGACTCCACGCAACCTATAAATTATGTGAGAAATCTTTAAAAAATTCTGATAGAGAAAGAGATCTAGGAGTGGTTCAAGATAGAAAACTATCACCTGAGGGCCACATAAAGAACACTGTGTGAGGAGCCTATGCTACACTTTCTAACTTCAGAATTGCTTTTAAATGCATGGATGGCGAAATACTAAAGAAATTGTTCATGACTTTTGTTAGACCAAAGCTGGAATATGCAGCATTTGTATGGTGCCCATATCTATCTTAAGAAATACATCAACAAACTGGAAAAGATGCAGACATGCCACTAAGCGGCTCCCAGAACTGAAGGACAAGAGCTACGAGGAGAGGTTAGAGGCATTAAATATGTCAAAACTAGAAGACAGAAGAAAAAGAGGCGATATGATCACTACGTACAAAATAGTAACAGGAATCGATAAAATTGATATGGAAGAATTCCCGAGACTGTGAACTTCAAGAACAAGAGGTCATAGATTTAAACTAACTAACAAAGCTGCTGAAGAAATATAAGAAAATTCACTTTTACAGAGTGGTAGATGGTTGGAACAAGTTAGGTGAGAAGATGGTAGAGGCCAAAACCATCAGTGGTTTCAAAGCGTTATATGACAGAGTGCTGGGTAGACAGGACACCACGAGCGTAGCTCTCATCCTGTAACTACATTTAGGTAATTACACTTAAGTAATTACAATCCTACACACCTATTACCCCAACCCCTTACAATACTGTACTCCTTGTGGCTGCCGCACGGACGTTCATGCTGCCGAGAAATTCAAAGGGACATTCCATTGAGTTAGTACAATGATTTTATGCCTGAATGGGGTAAATGTGTACTTGGGAGAATGTTAGTACAGTACAGACAAATGTTCATAAGGCGAATGTTCATAAAGCGGGAATGCCCTGTACATTATTGCACAAAATGGGTGTGGAGTGAAAAATATACTTAGTATGCTGTTTATTTGAAGGGCACGTCAAGAGAAACAAAGCAACTGTGAGATGATGCTGCTTGATCATGAATGATAACGAAGTACATTTGATTTTTCACAGTTGCAAACAGGAAGTTTGTTAGGGTTATCAATGTCCCCCCCCCCCCTAGGACAACTATTGACCATCCCAGGACATAGCCCATAATAGTTGCCTAGCTCATGGGTACCTATTTATTATTAGGTACACAGAGGCATCAGGTGAAGGGAAAATACGCAAATGACTCCATCCTGCTGTGAGAATCGAACCTGGGATCTCTTGGTTTTTAAACTGACTGCAGTGACAATTGTGCTACAGAACTTGATGCTTACTACAATAAACATATTTGAGCACATATCTATAACATTTTCTCTATTAAAAATTATAAAATCAAAATGATTTAAACAGCATGAATTAGTTACCTCATGATCTGAAAGTCCAGTCCAGGCTAAGAGATAATATAGTAAATGACTGATGCCATGATGCTGCTGTCCTTCTGGATGTTCTGCCGCTTTGATTAGATCATTGTCAAACAAAACAAGAGACAAAACTCCAAGTACGAACCAGAATGAGCCTCGTAGCCTCCCTGGACCACCAATACCTGGAAATTTTTTAATTCATAAAGGTTTATTATATGATCCCAATTGAAAATTACTTAACACAACTGCTGTATACTAAATAAATAGAAATTTAAACTAAGAATGAAAAGATAAATGTTACTTCCACACCTTGTCTATTTCTCTCAATAATTTGAAGGTAGTCTTCATACCCCTCTGGTGAGTCATTCTCCTCTTGAGTTGTTACACTAAGTTCTCTTAACTTATAATTTTAGTTTAGACCTTTTAGTTCAGGCACCAAATGGCAGATGGAATTTAATGTGAATAAATGCCATGTTATGGAATATGGAACAGAAGAAAATAGGCCATATGCACACCCTACAAATTGTGAAAGCACAGTAATGAACTCAGACCCATCCTCCTGTTTGGATAGTACTTATTGTAACAATGTGGACCATCGTACTTACTGTATATTGATGTAATGGATCATAACGAAGTAGAATTAGGTACTACTTTAGTTGGACAAACCAGAAAATGTTTTGTATTTATGTTGCTAAAAAACCTAACCTAGCCATACTAGGACTAATAAACTTTATCTGAGGCCTAATACTGTATAGTACATATAGGTGCAATACTATGCCTAGGAATATCTAAGTTTGGATTTCTGCTTTTTTTTCCAGACTTATGAAGTGGACAGTACCAAATTCTACTATATAATTATCATTGCTTCAATATATGTATGATGGTCACAATTCGAATAGACAGTATGTTTTAATACTAAATGTAATAAGTACATTTCGTGGCTATCATGCATAGTACATAATTACACTTATGGTGCTGTTACAGTTACCTCCCCATATATTCTCCTCATTTTCTGTTAAAGCACTCAAAATTTTAGGATGAAGTTTTCATGTTCAATTCTATACACACTAATTGTAATTAAGTACTAATAGTACTAAGTACAATTAGTACTTAGTACACTAAGTACTAATTGTAATTAAGAAGCAATAAAATGCTTGTCCTCATACACTAACAAGGTTAGGTTAGGTTAGGTTGTGGTTTTCTATTCAGTTTTTCAGGTAAACTCAAATATTCACAATATTTTGGTGCGATTATGGCAATTAAGTGTATTTATGTACTAAGCCTGTAGTCAGGATTGTACTTATTACATTTACTAATAAAACATACAGTACTGTCTATTCAGAGGAGGGGCTGGATGGTCCACATAGTTACACAAAAAAAAAGCATTGAATGTAATGAAACGCCATTTTCTGGGCGAGACCCGTCCGAACCTATCCAGGCTGATAGGAATGTATTAGACCCTGGCATCAGTCAATGTGCATGAAGTTGTAGGCGTACCGGGGACCATAAGCCACAACCTGGGCCCCCTCAGAGAGGAACGAGGAGCAATGGCACATAGAAGCCCCTATGTGATTGGAAGCATTCCATGTCTGCCATCGACCGGGTCAGGAACCCAGAAAAGTAAGCGCCCCAAAACAAACCCCTATTCTGGTTAAAATATTGCTACTGAAAGCCAAACTAGTGGACAGAACTCCCTTAACTAAAAAGAGCAAACGAGCATAACACCACCACTTCACTGCGCCACTGTCTGCACAACCTCCTCCTTCCCGGGGAGGGGGGAAGGGGGAGCTCCAGACCCCGTGCCAGCTATCCACCCTGCAGCTCTGAGGCTGGATGTCAAAACATGCGAAAAACTGCCGACTGGAGGGAGAGAGGGTTGCCAGGGAGCCTCCAGGTCTCACCCAGAAAATGGTGTTTCATTACATTCAACGCTGGTTTTCTGGGGAGTGGGGGGGGGAGCCCCTTCAGTTTCTCAGAGCTACTTATCCAAAGACAAAAACAAGAGGGACTTACTTGGGAGGCGGTCGGCCCTCGCTCCTCAACTCAAAGTCGAGACAACTGGCTGCAACGGCTGACCCAATGTGACACAGGCTCGACTAGGGCGACTCAGGCCCAAACTAGGCCCAGGAACATTGACAAGGTAGCGAGCAACAGTGCAGAGCCGCAACTGGACACAACACATGATGCACCCCAGGCCTGATCAACCAAGCATCAACAACCCAAGGACCTCTCCGTCTCATTCTTCACCAGAAAAGGAGACGGCTGCAAATGAACAAACTTACCATCAGGACCAGAAGAGCAGAAACCCCTGTGTCAGAGGAGAGCATGAAGCTCCCCGACTCGACCCCCCAGAGGCAAATGCCAACAAGAAAAGAGCCTTTGCCAAACAATCCTGAACCAAAGAGGCCACCACAAACCAAGGAGAAGAGAGAAAAGAGACACACACACAGAGATCACACTAACGTGATGCATCAAATGAAGAAATCCACAAGGGCCGTGACGAGGATTCGAACCAACAAGAAAAGAGTGAAAACAAGTGTCTGGGATGCTCCCGGACGCAGGTTCGAATCCTCGTCACGGCCCTTGTGGATTTGTTAAAGAGAAAAGAGAGCACCCAGTCCAACAATCAGGACGGCTCTTGCGGTGCATGAGCAGGTTGGAGGTGAAACAACGCATGAGACAGCTTGTGGAATGGCACAGAAGTAACATTAGTGCCGAACTCAAGCTGCAGCGACTCCACCAGTGCCGTACGATACGAGGCGACAGTATTCGGAATAAGATGACAGTCCTGGAACAACCACGAAAGAAAGGACAAGACAACCCTATCAGAGACAGAAGTAAACCTACAAAGAGATAAGAAATAATGTAAAGCCATACAGAAAACTTCATACTGCCACCAAGATGAAGCACGCAGGTGGGACACCATCAACGAAGCCACCTGCTCACCATACTTGTGGTGATAGACCCGTTTCAGAAAAACCAGCCGTGAAGACTCGAGAAGATCGAACCAGCCATGTAACGGACTAGCCCGATCTACTGAAAGAGGCAGAGCCGAGTGAAGACCCTCAGGTTCGGACACTGAGCAAGCAGCGCCTGAAACCAAGGTTGGGCCAGCCACCAAAGAGCCAGAAGGACTACTCTTCCTTGGTAAGTCTCCAAGCGAGCTAGACCTGGAGCAACAGCGGAACCAGGGAAAAGATGTACAGGTAAACCCACCTTGACCAGTCCTGCCAGATGGCATCGACCCTGATGATCCCACAGTCGGGGAAAGACGCCACATATACCGGGAGACGCCTCAACCACGCTGACGCAAAAGAGGTCCGCGAGTGACCCGCACCATCTGAAGTGACATCCACACAGCCGTGAACTCCGTGAACACATCACGCAATGGCTCAGGTAGACGCCAAGGCATTTAACCCCAAAGGACATAGAGGAAGCTGGTGATGCAGCAACAGACGTAAGGCCTCTGGAGGCCGAATCCAGCGATCACAATAGAGGCGGAAGGGACGTCCCCAAAGGAACCAGAACATCCAACAAAGCCAAGCCCAACTCGGCGGGTAGACCAACACGGCAAAGTTCAGACTCCCACGCAGACCCTCGAGCAACCTCCTCGTGACCCAGGAGCCCTCCAGAAACAGCTGAAGGCGAGACCACAGCCACAGCAGAGCCAACGGAGAGAGAGACGAGGAAGTGATCCGAGAGTCCCACACAAGACCCAGCCAAGTCCGAACCTGAGAGGGAACCAGAGGGGACTTCCTCCAATTCGCCAAGAACTCGAACCCGGCAAGCCGGGAAAGAACCAAATTCCTGGCAAGTACCCACAACCTGCGATTTAACCCATCCAAGGAACGAATTGGAAAGGATAAGGCTGGGTTACCAAAGAGGAAACTATGATTAGATGAGGAACTTCCTACTGGGAATACCATGGGAACAGAACTCAGAGAAAAGACTGCACAAGATATGATGAACTATGTCACCCAGAAGTGTCAGGAAGCTGCAGACAGGTTTATTCTGGCCCAAAAGGAGAAAAGTGAAAAGCAACAGAAGAATGTATGGTTCAATCAAGCATGTAAGGAAACAAAGCAATTAAGTAAAAGAACATAGAAAACTACAGAACACCTGAGAGCAGAGGGAGTTACCAGAGGGCCAGAAATGAGTAACGCAGAGTGAGGAGAGAAGATGAGAAGGTATGAAGATGAAATAGTAAGTAAAGTCAAAACCCAACCACAACTGCTCCACAACCACATCAGAAGGAAAACAGCAGTGAAGGAACAGGTGATGAAACTGAGAAAAGGGGAGAACAGATATACAGAGAATGACAAGGTTTTGAAGAACTCGACAAGAGATTCAGGAAGTCTTTACAATAGAGCAAGGAGAAGTCCCTGTACTGAGGGAGGCGGCAGTAAACCAAGCAACTTTGGAGGAATTTGAGCTTACCAGTGATGAGGTCAATGGAAATCTGTTGGAGCTGAATGTGACAAAGGTGTTGGGTCTGACAGAATCTCACCATGGGTACTAAAAGAGGGTGCAGAAACACTGAGTGTGCCACTCTCTATAATGTATAACAGGTCACTGGAAACAGGAGACCTACCGGAAAGCTTGAAGGCAGCTAATGTAGTCCAATATACAAAAAAAGGGTGACAGGCAAGAGGTACTGAACTACAGGCCCGTTTCCCTAGCTTGTATACCATGCAAGGTGATGGAGAAGATCGTGATGAAAAAGCTTGTAGAACATCTGGAGAGAAGAAGCTTTACAACACACCCTGAACACAGCACGAGTTAAGGGATGATAAATCATGCCTCACAGGTTTAATAGAATTCTATGACCAGGCCACAAAAATCAGGCAAGAAAGAGAAGGGTGGGCAGACTGCATTTTCTTAAACACCGTACCCCATAATAGGCTGTTGCAAAAGTTGGAAAAACAGGAATGAATAAAAGGTAAGTGCTCTAAGATGTTGCTTAGATAAGGGAGTATCTAAGTAACAGAAAACATCAAGTAACTGTGAGGGGGAGGCCTCAGAGTGGTGTGATATCACCAGTGGAGTCCCACAGGGCTCTGTACTTGGACCCATCCTGTTTCCTGAGATATGTAAAGGATTTTCCAGAGTTTTTCCAGGCTCATGCCTGTCAATGTTTTACTGATGATGCAAAAATTAAGAGAAGAATCAAGACAGATGAAGATAGACAGAGACTACAGAACGACCTAGACAAACTGGAGGAATGGTCTAGAAAATGGCTACTAAAGTTTAACTCAGGTAAGTGTAAAGTAATGAAATTAAGTGAAGGGTACAGGAGGCTGAACACAAGGTACGATTTGGGAGGTGAAATCCCACAAGATATAAGTAGAGAAAAAGATCTGGGGGGTTTATATCACACCGAACCTGT
The DNA here is from genome assembly GCF_040958095.1 of Procambarus clarkii. Classification (NCBI taxonomy): domain Eukaryota; kingdom Metazoa; phylum Arthropoda; class Malacostraca; order Decapoda; family Cambaridae; genus Procambarus; species Procambarus clarkii. Next base: position 43,366,099 of record NC_091159.1, on the reverse strand, counting down.
CCCCTGAAGCCCACATCAAAAGGATATCACAAGTGGCATATGTTAGATTGGCCAACATAAGAACTGCCTCAAGAAACTTGTGTAAGGAATCATTCAGGACCTTGTATACCACTTATGTAAGGCCAATGTTATGTAAGACCAATGCTGGTGAATGCAGCTCCAGCCTGGAGTCCACACCTAGTTAAATACATATCAAAGTTGAAAAAGATTTAGAGGTACACCACCAAACTAGTCCCAGAATTCAGAGGTATGAGTTACGAGGAAAGGCTTCGGGGACTAAATCTAACATCTCTGGAAGACAGACGAGAAAATGAAGACATGATCAACACCTACAAAATTCTCAAGAGGAATTGACAGGGTGGGCAAAGACAAACTATTTAGCATGGGTGGAACACAAACAAGGGAATACAGGTGGAAACTGAGTACCCAAATGAGCCAGAGATAATAAAAAAAATTCAGTGTCAGGGTAGTTAACAAATGGAATAGATTAAGCAGTGATGTGGTAGTGGCAGACTCCCTACACAGTTTAGAATGTAAATATGATAGAACCCAATAGGCTCAGGTACCAGTTGTAGTACACCAATAGTACACCAGTTGACTGACAGTTAGGAGGCAGGACCAAGGAACCAAAGCTCAATTAGTTGAGTACAACTAGATGAATATATGAAAAAGGAGGCAACGTGGAGCATAAATAGCATGTTGTACAACAAAAATGCAAACTCAAGGTACATCACCAGACAAAGAAAGCCCTGACCACCCCCGATCCCCATAAGTGATTCAAAGACCCATGAACTCTCCAGGGGCAAGGCACCCGCCACAGGAGGATGGACTCTCAGGGCTGGACCTCCAGACCCATCAGGGAAGGCAATCCTGTCAGGGCAGGGGTTACAGCAGCAAGCACCTAGGGAAGTAATCCTTAAATACATGCACCAAGAGGTGAACAGCTTTCTCCAACACACACAACAAGCAAGGCTTGAAAACACACTCATGTGAAGCACATACAAATACTAAAAGAGGGAACAATACACAATCAAATAGGCCTCCACAGGACGGAGACCAATGGATGGTCTTCACTCGCCTGGAAAAACCAGGATTTGAAGGGTTACCTTGAGGTTACCTAGAGGTGCTTCCGGGGCTTAGTGTCCCCGCGGCCCGGTCGTCGACCAGGCCTCCTGGTTGCTGGACTGATCAACCAGGCTGTTGGACGCGGCTGCTCGCAGCCTGACGTATGAGTCACAGCCTGGTTGATCAGGGTAAGGTAACTGATGACATACTGCACTAAGCAGCACCAAGAGATTGACTGAAAGGATATATCAGCTGAGCCAGCAGTTCCCAGTGCTGCCACCTTATGGTGAGGTTGAACTAACAGTGAAATGGCATAACTACTGGGTGTCTCATTTTCTGTTTGTTTTCTTTTGCCTTGCTGTTGTCAGTTTTGTCTCACTCTACCTTTCCGGTGGGTATTTCCTTTGTAAGAGTGATCTAGTTAGTATCAAGTGCTCTCTGCACCTCAAGGAGAAGGGGGCCAGGTTTTGGCCTTTAGTCTCAAGTAGGTTATTAATGACTAACAAGGACCTGGTGCAACTTGAGAGGTATGGAGCTATCCAGAGTGTTTAGCAACAGGGAGTCACCTTGGAGCCCTCCCAGAAAAAATTCAAACTGTAGGCATAATCTCAATGATACTATACAATGATACTATAAAATCTCTCTCTTCCTTGATCATACTATACTGTTCACTCATCTATCAGTATATCACCTACAGCATTTGTAATAGGGGAGCTACAATATTACCTCAGATACAATTACTCAATATAAATTTGCAATTATAACTATAGTACAGTATAACAAATTACTGCACAAACAAGACAGTATTCAGGTTCCCTTACTAAAATCTTTGAACATGTTAAATATAAATAATGTATTACACATACTGTAACAAAATCCATGGACACCACAAAAGAACCAAACATATATTTTATATTCCAAGAGTATGACTCAACTAAAGCAGAAGTGCCATGTAAATAGTTTTCATGCAAATAGTTTTAAATTATGGAATGACCTCTTAAATGCAATAAAATACTATACAAGTACTTTTGTCAAACAATTTAAAAAGAAAACAAAGAGATACCTAATTAGCATGATGTAACAAAATTCTCACACATTTCTTTATCCTAAGTAAGGCAATTTATGTTTGTGGTTATTGTGAATATACAGTATATCTGAAATCCGACTATACTATAGTTACCACTAAGCTACAAAATCTAAAATAATGTTGTTTATGCATTTCATCATTAAGTACAGTATTCCATAAAACTATACTGTATATCATTTGCAAAATTTATTTAACAATGAATATATATTAGCTTACTTATCATATAGCAAGTATTTGCATTAAGTATTACTGCAATAAATTTTAAAACTCAATTCATTCATTACTTTAAGTTATCCTTGAAACACTGGCTGTGGTGACAGTGATGATGACTACCTTTCCTGACCTTCAAACACCCCACATACTTTTATATTGTTAAAACTCTGATCTTGAAACTCTTCAATCACTTCCAGCAATTTACAAACCACACTAATTTCACTTGTTTTCCTTCTCTCTCCACCAACAAAACTATAATTTTAACCACATTTAATTTTAGCAGGATTCCCTCATACAGAAACTAAACTTTAACCTAATTTATACATGCATATTGACATCCTGGATAGAGAGCTGAATGGACAAAGTATCATGACCTCACCCATTAATTTAAAGTTCTCAAAAAATATAATTTTCTTCACCTTTAAGAACTGCACCCCAAACTGCTAAGACGACAACATCAGCATGTTCACTTAGGAGTACTGCCCGTAATGGTCCCACGTGTGCCAGACCACAAAACCAAAGAAGGTTGAGGCAGGTCTGCACAAAGGCATGTCGAGCAATATTTATCCATACAACTTGCTGCAGCTTTTTACTTCCTGAGAGAGGACGCTGAATAAAGCCATACACTAAAGAACATCTGAGGAATAAATAATTTAATTAATTGGGGACATTTTCAAGCTTTGAAGCATTGTTTAACCCTTATGTTGCTCAGGGCTAATTAGCATTTGTCACCCACAGGCACATAGCAAAAAAAAAAATTATTTTTCTTCTAAACCTATTAATTTGTGTTCTCTGATCATGGGGGAAAAAAATCATAAGTGGCATATATTGCCCGCTATAGGGCGGGGAAGTCTGGCAAAAAAACAGGCGCTGACTCAGCATGCATCCCAGGCGGTCTGCTCCTCCCCAGCTGTCAGGCAGGATTGGCCACAAATAGATAATTACCTAATTTTTTCAATGTCTCCGATTGCTTTTTTGTAGTTTTTTTGCTGAAATATAATTCAATAGTGTGTAGTGTGATATATTTATATAATAAAATGTGTGAATCATCGCTGTACTCAAAATTAAGGTGTGCATATTGTTGATTCAATTATTATGTTTATCTAACAGCGAACAAATACTTTGCCGGTTATTACACTATATACACAGGTTATATACAAGTATCTGCATGTTTTGCTTGCCATAATAAACCACTAAGTTGGTATTATGAGTCAAAAATCAACTAGGAGTGACTGCCACACACCAGCCAGCCACTCGCTGCCACTCACTCCCTCAACACCTCACTCGCCCACATTCTCCTCCCACCATACTTTTTTGCTTTTATTCACTATATACAGATATTATATATAAGTATCTACATATTTTGTTCACCACAACTGTACAACTAAGCTGATATAGTTAGTTCAGGCACTAAGAGACGTCGTTACACACAGTCAGCTGGCGGCTGCCTCTCTCACACATTCAAGGTCAGACGCACTAAAATATCTCCCCAACAATACTGTTTGTGGTGTTATTACACTATATAATGACGTTATATATACGTATCTACATGTTTTGTTCACCACAACTGTACAACTAAGCTGATATAGTTAGTTCAGGCACTAAGAGACGTCACTACACACAGTCAGCTGCCTCCCTCACACATTCAAGGTCAGACGTGCTAAAATTTCCCCCCAAAAAATACTGTTTGTGGTGTCATTACCCTATAAATACACATTATATATAAGTATCTACATGTTTTGTTCACCATAACTGTTCAACTAAGCCGGTATTGTGCCCAAAGAGCATAGTGGCCACCCTACCAACATGACAAATTGAGCAGATGTTGCCACCCCCATCACCAAAATGGCTTCTCCCTCACACTCCTTTTGCTGTTATTACATTGTATATACACATTATACTGTATATAATTATCTACATTCGTGTTCACCATAACGAACCACTAAGTTGGTATGCTGAGTGGCAGTGGCAGTGGCAGCCAGTGGCAGCCCGCCACTGCTGCCACTGGCTGACGCACGCTCATGCTGCGTGTGTCAGGCTTGGTGGCTCACTCAATACCGAGGCCCTCATACCCAGGAATTTAGTCCACGATTTTGTTAAAAAATGGCGTCTGTTTACAAGAACCCTGATAAAGGTACTCACCTAATTATGCTTGCGGGGATTGAGCTTTGTCTCTTTGGTCCCGCCTCTCAACTGTCAATCAACTGGTGTACAGATTCCTGAGCCTACTGGGCTCTATCATATCTACATTTGAAACTGTGCATGGAGTCAGCCTCCACCACATCACTGCCTAGTGCATTCCATTTATTAACTGCTCTGACACTGAAAAAATTCTTTCTAATATCTCTGTGGCTCATCTGGGTACTATGTTTCCACCTGTGTCCCCTTGTTCGTGTCCCACCCGTGCTGAAGCGTTTGTCTTTGTCCACCCCGTCAATTCTCCTGAGAATTTTGTAGGTCGTTATCATGTCTTCCCTTACTCTTCTGTTTTCCAGGAACGTGAGGTTCAGCTCCTTTAGCCTTTCCTCGTAGCTCATACCTCTCAGTTCCGGGACAAGCCTGGTGGCATACCGCTGAATCTTCTCTAACTTTGTCTTGTGTTTAACTAGGTATGGACGCCAGGCTAAAGCTGCATATTCCAGGATTGGTCCGACATAAGTGGTATACAGGGTCCTGAACGATTCCTTACACAAGTTTCTAAAGGCAGTTCTTATGTTGGCCAGTCTAGCATATGTCGCTGATGATATCCTGGTGAGGTGAACCCCCGTGTATCCGCGGGCCGTTTAAATCTTGCGTAGTACTCCAACACGTCATATGACATGATGCCCAATTTATAGCAAGTTACTCAACACATCATATGATGTGTTGCACAGTTTAAGGCTTAAAAGTACACTATCATTGTTTTCAGAAACTAAAGTGGTGACAGTAAATTTCCTATTTGGCCAAAACTTTGTAAATAAAGTACTAAAAAAATCTCCAATACAGAACCATATACAGGGGTACCTCGGTCTAAGAGTTTAATCCGTTCCTGGAGACAGCTCATAACCCGAAAACTCATAACTCGAAGCTAATTTCCCCATAAGAAATAGTGGGAAATTAATTAATCTGTTCCAGACTACCCAAAAACCTCACTTCAAACTAAATTTTATACCTAATTCAACTAAATCTACACTACAAAACTATGTTCAAGTTATTACAGTACTTACCATTGCTGATGAATGCTGTAGGTGTATGGAAGATGGTGAGGGGGGAGGAGGAGAGGAATTACTGTTTGGAAGGGGAGTCCCCCTTCCATTATAACATCAGGCAATGAGGACCTCTCAGGGGTGCATTCTCTGGCACGTTTTGCCTGCATACCACTAGGTCCTGGTTGTGGCTCACTGCTTGATGTTCTCACAACATATCTGTCCATGGTAGATTGTTTTTCCCTTCTTCACAAGATGTCTCTGTAGTGAGGCATCACATTGTCATTGAAAAGATTAATGCAACGGCCTACTACAGCTTTCTATGCGCGAGTCTTTTCAATAAAAGTTTACATTTCTTCCCACATCTGACACCACTTCTTAATGTTTGCAGAAGGGACATTCGCTACTGCCTCATCCTCCTCCACTGGAGAAACATCCTCAGCTGGGTCTTTTTGCTGTTCCTTTTGAAGGGCTTGGAGTTCTTCGGTGGTCAGTTCTTCGTTGTCTTCTTCCACCAACTCCTCCACATCATCACCATCCAATTCGAAGCCCATTTGCCGGCCCAGAGTATCAATTTCCTCAACAATAGGCGCATCATTTACAGGCTCAAACCCTTCAAAATCTAGTTCTGTCACGCATTCAGGCCACAATTTTCTTCAGCTGTAGACCAGGGTTCTTTGAGTCACTTCTTGCCAGGCTTTGTCAATGAATTTTAAAGAACAACAAATGTTAATATGGTGTTTCCAGAACTCTTTGAGGGTGAGGTTTGTGGCTTCAGTCACTTCAAACCATTTCCGGAAAACTGCCCTTTTATAAAGTTTCTTAAAATTCGCTATGATTTTCTGGTCCATAGGCTGAATTAGAGGAGTGGTGTTAGGAGGAAGGAACTTTACTGTGAGAAATTTATTGTATCTGTGCAACAATTCATCTTCCAAGCCTGGAGGATGAGCAGGAGCATTGTCGAGGAGAAGCAGGGCCTTGAGTGGCAAATGTTTCTCCTGCAGATATTTTTCTATGGCAGGGCACACCACTTCATTCACCCACTCCGAAAAAAAAAATCCTAGTCACCCATGCCTTATTATTAGCCCTCTACATCACACACATTTGATTTTTCTGCACTTCATACTGTTTGAAAACCCTTGGATTTTCAGAATGATACACTAGCAAGGGTTTAATTTTCAAATCGCCACTCTCATTTGAACACAGCACAAGCATAAACCTATCTTTCATAGGCTTGTGTCCGGGCAATGCTTTTTCCTCCTTGGTAATGTATGTCCTCTTAGGCAATCTTTTCTAATATACCGCTTCTTTTTCTAAATTTCTCAAACCATCCCCTGCTTGCCTTAAAGTCTTTCTCTGCATTCGTTCCAGGGGCTTTCTTTACAAGGTCTTCGTGCAATGCCCTGGCTTTCTCAAATGATAGCCTCCAAAACACTATCACCAGCTAACTTCTTGTTGTGTATCCAAATTAATAACAACTTTTCCACTTCCTCAAGTATTTGTGGTCTTTGTTTCATGATTGTTGATCCTCCTTTTGCCACTTTGGCACTCATAATGTCCTTTTTCTTGGCAAGTGTAGTGGATATTGTTGACGTGGATTTGTTGTACTGCCTACGAAGTTCAACAACACGTGCACCATTTTCATGCTTCCGAATGATCTCTTGCTTTTCCTCTATTGTCATCCTCGCATGCGATTTCTTGCCTTGAACCTTACCACTGGCTTTCTTGGGACCCATTGCGATGTACATTATAACAAATTTTATGCTCTAATAGCAAAAAACTCAGAAAATAAACGGTAAATCCTTATGAAGAATTCAGGCAGGATAGTCACTATGCGCAAGGCACTGGCAAATTGAGCGGCGATCGCCGTGCCACCACGAGCTAGGTCGGCCCGTACGTGTATCAACAAACTTGTATCCTGAGGCAACTCTCGTAACCCAATACAAATTTTCCGAGCAAATCCTGCTCATAACCCGAAACTCTCGTAACCAGGGGCGCTCGTGATCTGAGGTACCACTGTATTTTGTATATAAAGTACTAAACTGTACAAACGACAACATAATTTTGAAAACCCTGTTTTTAAAAACTATAAAATTTCTAGTTTACTATGTCAGAATTAATGAATAATTAAAGTAAAGGTGTGTAAGTAGGACTCAAGAAATGCAAGAGGCCTAGTTTGCTCATACAGTATATATAAATGACTTGCACAAACCTGACCCACATATGAAGAAAGAGGCAGTGCATTGCATTTAATGCTGGGTTTCTGGGGGAAGCGAATCCCTTGTGGCTCCCTGAAGCTGAATATTCATGAAGAATAAAGGAACTCATCGGGTAGGAGAAACCACAGGCAGTCAGAATTAAGATTAGATTCCAGGCGAGAGACACGACCCAAGGTGAGGCTCTGAAACATTAACCAAATGCTGGGCCGCCAGACCCCAGTTAGACTGCCAAAACCTGCATGCCCGAATATCAGCCCAGGATATGTTGGCATAAACTGCAGCGAGAATGGCATACTGTATGAGCTCGATTATCCGGATTCCGTTAAACCAGATATCGGGGTTATCCGAACAAAATCGCATCTGGATAATTTTATGTCCATATCCGGATGACCGGAGGTTTGTCCGGATACAAATAGACAGGCATAGAGTTTACTATTTACTTTATTTATGCTGGTGTGTAAGTCAACATTTGAAGCCTAAATTCTCTCCAAAACTAAAGGTTGACTTGCTTCCAAAGATAAGTGAAACGCCAGTCCTAACAGTTGTACACCACTTGACATAACTCTCGCAGTCCATCACAATTATTGAGATACTTTCATAAGTGAAATTATTTAAATTTCTCAGCAAACTGGTGAGGGAGGCAGGCAGGCAGGGAAGGGAGGGAAGGGAGGGGAGGGAGGAAGGCAGGGAGGGAGGGAGGCAGGGAGGGAGGGAGGCAGGGAAGGGAGGGAGGGAGGGAGGGAGGCAGGCAGGGAAGGGAGGGAGGGAGGCAGGCAGGGAAGGGAGGGAGGGAGGCAGGCAGGGAAGGGAGGGAGGGAGGCAGGCAGGGAAGGGAGGGAGGGAGGCAGGCAGGGAAGGGAGGGGAGGGAGGGAGGGAGGTAGGCAGGGAAGGGAGGGAGGGAGGCAGGCAGGGAAGGGAGGGAGGGAGGCAGGCAGGGAAGGGAGGGAGGGAGGCAGGCAGGGAAGGGAGGGAGGGAGGCAGGCAGGGAAGGGAGGGAGGGAGGCAGGGAGGCAGGCAGGGAAGGGAGGGAGGGAGGGAGGGAGGGAGGGAGGCAGGCAGGGAAGGAAGGGAGGGAGGGAGGCAGGCAGGGAAGGGAGGGAGGGAGGGAGGGAGGCAGGCAGGGAAGGGAGGGAGGGAGGGAGGCAGGCAGGGAAGGGAGGGAGGGAGGGAGGCAGGCAGGGAAGGAAGGAAGGAAGGAAGGGAGGGAGGGAGGGAGGGAGGGAGGGAGGGAGGGAGGGAGGGAGGGAGGGAGGCAGGCAGGCAGGGAGGGAGAAAAAGAGGGAGTCGGGCAGGCAGACAGGGAGGGAGAAAAAGAGGGAGTCGGGCAGGCAGACAGGGAGGGACGATACTACCCTATTGCAGACCCTACTATCTACTATCCTATCTACTATATACTACCCTACTATCTATCTACTCAGACCCCAACCCACACACATTAAATAATGTTGTAAACAATGACCTAAAAAAAGTTCACTCATGAATGTCAACCAACAAACTCACACTAAATATAGAAAAGACCTACTACATTTTATTTGGAAGCAAATCATCAAACAAAATTCAACTTGAGATAGACAATGTTAAAATCAGCAATAAAAATGATGGAGAGAACACTAGTGTCATCTGAAAAGGATGACACATTGCTATAGTTTGTATCTTTGTCTATGTCTGAAAAAAGGAAGAGAAAAAAAAACGGAGGAAGTACGGTACCTTGGGGGACTGAGCTTTTCATGATGGATAATCCAGATTTTACACTTTGACAATTACTCTCAGGGTTCTGTTTGTTAGGAAGTTAAAGATTGATGTCCCTACTTTCCCAGCAATTCCTTTTGAATGCATTTTGTGTACAATACTGTAACACCATGGTCATATTTGTCAAAAGCTTTGGCAAAGTCTGTATATATTACATCAGCTTTTGCTTCTCTTCCATGGCATCTAAGGCCATGTCATAGTTATCTACCAACCGAGAGGCAAGAGCACCCCATTCTGAACCCATCCTGGCCAGGATTATATAGATATTGTGATTCAATATCATTTGTGATCTTAATTCTTAGCACTCTCTCAAAGACTTTGATGTGTGATGTTAAGATTATTGGTGAAATTTTGTTGTCTGCTTTACTACCTCCTTTGTGAAGTGAGCGATCATCGCTGTTTTAAGTACATTGTGTCAAGGATAACACTTATCTAGGCTTTATCTCCAAAAGATGTTTAGGGTCTGTGACAGTGGTTGTTTTGCACTTCTTGATGAATATAGAATTCCAAGAGTCTGTGGCTGGTGCAGAGTGCATGCTGTCTATGCTGCTTCAAACTCCAATGGGGGATAGGGTGACATTTAATGTACAGTTCGATGTTGATGTCAAATTCATAAAGAATTCGTTTAGAGTGTTGATCCTCAATGTGTTCAGGGGTTCACTGGAAACAGATTCGTACTATTGCCTCAAGAGGCCTTGACGGCTGAGTGGACAGCGCTCGGGATTCATAGTCCTAAGGATCCAGGTTCGATTCCCGGTGGAGACAAACAAATGGGCAGTTTCTTTTCCCCTGATGCCCCTGTTCACCTAGCAATAAATAGGTACCTGGGAGTTAGACAGCTGCTACGGGCTGCTTCCTGGGGATGTGTAACAAAAAGAAGGCCTGGTCGTGGTCCGGGCCGCAAGGACGCTAAGCCCCAAAATCATCTCTAGATAACCTCAGTATTTCACTTATTTTTGTTGCCACATGTTAAAGAACCATCACTTTTGCACATGGGACCAATTCTAGATGGTTTTGTTCTAGATTTTGCATAGTAGTATTTTGGATGCCTCTCGATTTCACTTATGGCCTTTTGCTCTCTTTCCCTCTTCTGAATTTTATGTGATTCTTGCAGCTTGAGCTTGAGTGTAAAGTTGTTGAGCATCTTCCCATTTTGTTGTTCAGATGTATAAAAGTCTTGAATTTTTTCTGCAGATGTGCTAGGTTCAGCATTTGTCTTAAACCAGCCAAACTTGATTCTTTATATTCAGAACTGACATTTGATCTACTGAACTGACATGTACAATAATCTATCATAAACCATCCAGCCTACATGTCTCAGAATTGTCATCCAAATTATATTTTGCTTTTCACTTTCTAAGCACTGTTATAGCATCCAATAAACCTGGGTTAGATCTCCAGGCAGGACAGAAATGATAGGGCACATTTCCTTTCATCTGATGCATCTGTTTACCTATCAGTAAACAGAGTATGTACCCGAGTTAGGCAACTGTTGTGGGTTACATCCTGGGGAGGGTCAGTAGTCTGACTTATGGGGACCTTGATAAACATAATTACAGGCTTCCTGCCCCAAACATCCAGAATTATAATGTTCAATTTCCATTAATATTATTATTGTACTGTATTTGGTTATGATAGCACACAGTGATTTAAACCATTTATTTATAATCTTATTCACATTCCAAAAATACAAAATAATAATGCCAAGGTTCCTTAGCAATATTCTTCCAGCAAATGTAACTTCTGCTCTAACAAATAAAGAACGTTTCTTAATTCACAAATGTCTTCACAATATAATGTCATTATCTTAAAATATTAATAGTTTCTTCTGTTCAACTAGTCTTTCAGGTGAAAATTTGTACTTGTACCTATTTCCTCCATTAAAATCTCTAGTTTTTAAATTCCATAAAACCAGCGTTGAATGTAATAAACTCCATTTTCTGGGTGAGATCCGGAGGCTTCCCAGAGCTGTCCAGCTGATACGGATGTATAAGCTTTGGGCATCAATGATGTTGGAATCCAACATTTCCAACTAAATGTTGGAATTCCAACATTTAGTACATGGAGTTCTAGGCCTACCGGGGACCACGAGCCAGAACCTGGCCCCCCTCAGAGAGGCACGAGGAGCAATGGCCTATAGACACACCTCATATATGATTTAGAAGTACTCTGTATCTGCTATCAACCGGGTCAGGCACCCAGAAAGATAGGCGCCCTAAAACACGCCCCCATTCTGGTGAAGAAATGCTACAAACGCCGAGCGAGAGGCAAGAACCCTCCACGAAGAAAAACGATCAAACGAGTATGACGTCATCTCATTACCAACACGCCATCTACACAACCCCCCCTTCCCCCTTCCCCAGGAGGAGGAAGGGGGCCCCAGACCCCCCGCCGGCTACCCGAGTCTGTCAGTTCTTAGGCTGGATGTCGAAACATGCGAAAAGAACTGCCAACCGGGAGGGAGGGAGGGATGCCGGGGAGCCTCTAGGTCTCACCCAGAAAATGGCATTCCATTACATTCAACGTTGGTTTTCTGGGGGAAGCCCCTTCGGCTTCCCAGAGCTAACTACCCGAAGACAAGGTCAAAAGAGAGACAAACCCGGGAGGCGGAAACCACGCGCCCAAAACACAAAAGCAAGATAACTGGCAACATCAAACGGCCACGCGGACGACCCGGGAGTCCCGAACCTTGGAACTGGGATGAAGGGAACCCGGGCAACTCAAAGCGCGTCCAGGGCCACAAAGGCTGCGGCATGCAGGCAATGGCTGAGAGCCACAACTGGACATAAGATGCACCCCCGGCTAAACCAACCAAGCAACAACAACCTCAGGGACTGCTCCGGAAAACAGCCGGCCCAACCTCTCCAGAAAAGAAGAGACGGCTGCAAACGGACAAACCAGACACCAGAACCCAGAGCAGAAACCTCTGAGAAACACTCCTTAACCAAAGGAGCCACAAAAAACCAAGGGGAAGAGAAGAGTCCTCAAGTCAAGACCAGGATGGCTCAGGCGGCGCATGAGCCAGCCAGAGGCGAAACAACGCCAGAGACAGCTTGCAAAACAGTGCAAAAGAAACATTAAAACCAAAAGCAAGCCTTAGTGGCTCCGCCAGCGCCGTACGAGACAAGGTGACAACAGTATGCTGCATAAGATGATGGTCCCGAACAGCCACAAGAGAAAGGATAAGACCACCGCAACAAAAAGCGCAGTAAACCTACGAAGAGACAAAAAGAAAAAAAGTAGTACCGCCAGTAAACCACATACTGCTGCCGAGACGAAGCACGCAGGTGGGACACCATCAACAAAGCCACCTGATCAGCAAACAGATGGTGATAAGACTCGAGTCAAAAGCACCAAATAGGAAGACTCGAGGAGAAGACCAAACCAGCCACGTATCTGACCAGACTGAGCACCTGAAAGCGGCAGAGCCATGGGAAAAACCCCTGGTTGCAGACACCGAGCAAGCAGCGCCTGAACTAAGGCTGTCAGGGAACCAGATGGAACCTCCTCTAGGTCACCAGGAATCCAATCTTCCTGGTGACCAGGTCACCAGGAAGTCCGGGAAAGAACTAAATCCCTGGCGAGCAGAACTGCCCCATCCGGGAATTGGGGCAGTAAGTTGGTATTATGAGTCAAAAAGCAACGAGGAGTGACCGCCACATACCAGCCAGCCACTCGCTGCCACTCCTTCCCTCCCTCAACACCACCTCGCCCATCATACTGTTTTTTATTTTATTCACTATATACAGACATTATATACAAATATCTACATGTTTTGTTCTCCACAACTGTACAACTAAGCTGATATAGTTGGTTCAGGCACTAAGAGACGTAGCTACACACACAGTCAGCTGGCTGCTGCCTCCCTCACTCATTCAAGGTCAGACGCACTAAAATTTCTCCCCCCAACAATACTGTTTGTGGTATTATTACACAATATACAGACATTATGTATAAGTATCTATATGTTTTGTTAACCACAACTGTACAACGAAGCTGATATAGTTAGTTCAGGCACTAAGAGACGTAGCTACATAAACAGACAGCTGGCGTTGCCTCCCTCACTCATTCAAGGTCAGACGCACTAAAATTTCTCCAATTATACTGTTTGTAGTGTTATTACACTATATACACACATTATTCATAAGTATCTACATGTTGTATGCACCGTAACTGTACACGTAAGCTTGTAGGGTGCCCAAAGAGCATAGTGGCTCCTCTCTACACAGCTAGACAAGTTATGCAGACGACGCCACCTCCGTCACCCAAATGGCTCCTCCCATCATAATCCTTTTGCTGTTATTACACTAATACACACATTATATATAAGTATCTACATTTGCGTTCACCATAGAGAACCACTGAGCTGGTATGGTGAATAGTGGCTCAATAATAATAATAATAATACTCACAATAATAATTGCTCAATAATAATAATAATAATACTGTACTCTCAATAATAGGTGGCTACACAGTCAGTACACGATGCTATCTCCCTCCCTCCCTCAGCATTACTCCTCCCACAGCGCTAATTATCACAACAATCCTGCTATTATCACAATCCTGGGTCACAATTTACAAATAAACCACAATTTATTACAGTCAGGGGTCATCTGTAATACTGTCATCGCTAAATAATAACAGTTACATATTTATTTTGACAATTTTAGGCAATGCTGTGGTCACAAGCTGAACAGTAATGCTGTTAGCTCATGTTGCATGCACAGCCTTGGTTGCTTCCATAGTACTGTGGCTCCAAGAGAATACACCGGAGAATATTGCCCACGATTTTTTTTAAACATGGCGTCTGTTTACAAGAGCCCTGAGGAAACTGATGTGAACCCCATGTAGCCGCAGGCCATTTGAATCTTGCCCGGCACTCAATGTCGTATATATATTCGACATGCGCACGGTGGGACATGTTACTCAGGGCGTATATATATGCCACGCGCAGTTTAAGAGTTAACCCCCAATGTACTGCATGCAAATTGGCCTATCAACATACCACAAACAATACCCAACACTCCTCCAAAGGACGAGAACCGGAGCCTGGCCGACGGCATAGCCAGACTGTATAAGCACTTGTAAAGATTATGCAGTACTATACATTGCTTAGACACAGCATTGCCGGGTAAGATGCTGGCAGCACGGCTAGTTCAATATGACCATAGGTGCGGTCTCAGGAGGATAAGGGTAGGAGTGTAGTAGAGGTGGAGGCTACATCACTACGAGCCATGCTACACCCTAATTTAGATAAAAGTACAAGGAATGTACCCTACAAATACAGTCCAGAACTCCTCCAGTATCCAGGGAGCCATAAATGGAGATATATGATTAGGTAGTGCAGCGTATGGCCCGTGATAAAGGTCGCCTAACACCAACACGTTGACACTGTCCACAAACAAAACGAACACCCCCGGGCCATTCTCAGGACGCCTGAGGTCCAAGTTGGTCCTTCCCTGCAGTCGGGGAGGGTAGCCCACAATGTTAATTTATTGAGATAAGACATGATCATAATTTAATTAGATATAGTACTTAAAGAAGAAAAGTAGTACAGAAGAGCACCAATGATTCTTATGAAATATTGAAGGCAACCCCACTGGAAGCGACAAATGTTCCAATAGTTTTTAATTAAGGAAGTCCGTCTCAAACCTTCCAGACCCTTGAGAATCATGCATAAAGCCATGTAGGCTCATATGGGCCCATTGGCATATGAGACCAATGGCCATACAGAATCCAATTGAAGTAGGATCTAAGGACTCTGATATGACATTGATATGATGGAGAAAATACATTTCTTATTAAAGAAAATGGATAAAGTGGGTAAAGTGTGCCACAGGAAGGGCGGAACCGACAGACCCGAAGGGACTCTGAACCGAACCCAGGGAGGGGTCGATACCAAAAACCGACTCGTGCATAGAGAGGGGGGAAAAGAAAACCCCACTCCACGTAACAGTAAGTCCCACTCAGAAGGTAGGAAAACCCAGGAGGGGTTCAATGGGGCCTAGGCCCCCCCAGTCAGCCCCTCCCCAACCCCAGGAACCTCGAACCCAGGACCGAATCGTCCTCCAAAGCCCCGGCCTCTAAAGTAAAAACTGGGGCAGCCATAAAAACACTAAGGAAGGGGGCCCACTGGTCAAACCCATGCGCAATGGCTGGAATAACTTAAATGCCTCCATTGCCACCTTGAAGGGGCATCCCCCAAGACTGCCCGAGTCTCAAAACCAGCTAAACCCCGAAGCCTTCAGACGCTTCAGAGCCAGAAACAGGAGGGGAACCACAAAGCACCACAGCAGGGGGAAGAACGAGGAGGTGCGAACTGCACCAAGGCCGAAGCGAGGGATACACCCCCAAGTCAGGGACCCTATAAGCAAAACAGGACAGCCTCGGGGCTTCCGGGGTAGCAAACAACCTAGCGTGTAACAGCAATCTAAACCTAGCATACAATGCCAGAGCTGCCAGCACCCGGAGAGAGCCATCAGCGGACTGGGTGAACAGAGTCAGAAACAAGCAACAACTTGCAGGACTCTGGGTCGAAGGTGTAACCGACCCAACAGGCAGCAGGACGGGGGCAAAAACTGTGAAAGTCAACCTGAGACAAGGGGACAGAGCAACCCTCGAACTCGCAAAAATTGAGGGCGGACTCGGGTCACATCCAACGGACCCACGCACCCCCTGTGGGTTTTCCCAGGGCCCTTAAGTTTTCAATCTCCACTAAGGAAAGCCCAGGCAGGGTACTACTAACCTATTCCCAATATTACCAAACAAACTTCTAAGACTGCACCCCTGGAACATGTCCGCTCACGAGGAGCCTAGCGGAGGTACCATCAATATATAAATATGTATATAGAGGGTGTGGCCCAAACCTAAGGGCAGACCCCTTCGCCAAGGCGAGGAATAAAAAGACACCCTGCACCCTTACCAGTGATGAATACTACCCCCCCTACCCAGAGACAAACAGAGGAGAGAGAAACTCCCCCCCCCCCCCCTGACTCCAAGGGCAGACAAGTACCGAACAGTAACTGACACAACGAAGGTAGCTCCCAAGGCGACTTGTGGAAGGAGGCCCCAAGCCCCAAGGGCAGTACTTACAGGGCGCTTAAGGAGGGGGACCCTAAGCGCATGCAGTCCGAGTACTTGTGAATATACTCCCACCTCACACACCACCAAAGCAAGAACAGAGAAGAAAAGCTGGAGCTGGAGGTACACGACCGAAGCCCACCGACACCAGCCAAGAACTGACAGACTCGGGTAGCCAGTAGAGGGTCTGGGGGCTCCCCCCTTCCCCCTCCCGGGGTGGGGGGGGGGTGTTGCTCGGACGGCGGCGCGTTGGTAATGAGATGAAGTCATGCTTGTTTGATCGATTTTCTTCATGAAGAGTTACATCTTCTCGTTCAGCATTTGGTAGCATTTCTTTGCCAGAATGGGGAGGTGTTTTGGGGTGCTTATCTTTCTGGGTGCCCGAACCGGTCGATGGCAGAATACTGTACTTCCAAACCCTATATAAGGTGTCTCTATAGGCCATTGCTCCTCGCGCCTCTCTGAGGGGTGGCCAGGTTCTGGCTTGTGGTCCCCAGTAGGTCTAGAACTCCATGTACATTGACCGATGCCCAAAGCTTACACTGTACATCCGTATCAGCTGGATAGCTCCGGGGAGCTAAAGGGGCTTCCCCCCAGAAAAATTGCCATTGGCCACAGCCCAGAATAACTTGTCATTTTACTGCATACCCAAAGTGCAGCACATGCTACAAAATAATTTAACATGCTATTAATTTAATAACTAGGAGATTTCTTATACAAGAAAATAAAAATCAACATTCAAAATATGAACACCTCATTAAAGTAAGTTTTGTGGCCTTTCTGCATCATCACTGGCATCAGTTGTACACTTTTATCTCTACAATAACCTCCAAGAATGCACTAACAGTGCACTAACAATACTGTGCAAGACTCATACTGAAGACTATCTAAACAGCTGTTAACACAGCATCCTTACTATGGTCACATGCATTACACTATTCCAGTTTGTCCACAACAGGGTTACTCTACAAACTCAGTACAGTATATACAACTTTTTTTTTCTTTTTAAGTGACATTTTAATGTCAAATGATAAGGAGTAAATATTGAAAGAAATATAATACTCTATGGCAGACAAGGCAGTAAGTAAATAAATAATAGAAAGTTTACAGTATATAGAGATCTACTTCAAAATAAAAGCCGTGTTATTTTATGATCAAAACACAAATATTCATAGAACTTGGCAAATGAAAAGACCTATAGTTCTTGA
>NC_091159.1:43285792-43340792 GCF_040958095.1 Procambarus clarkii | reverse complement strand
TGGATTAATTCAATTTACATTAATTCTTATAGGAAAATTAATTTCGGGTTACGACCCATCTCTGGGAACGGATTAAATTCATAAACCGAGGTACCACTGTACTGGATTCCCCACAATATTGTTAGCAACAATATATACATTGTCAAAGACTAACTTATTATATGCAAAATTCCCTTTCCATAATTTATATTAAATTACTTATTCCTGGCCTTAAGTCAATAAAATGTCATTATGAATGTCACCTTTACAAAAGTGCCTCCAAGTAACAAGATATTCCACTATAAGAGAGCATGTGATTACTTTATCCAGAATTTACAGGAGCAAAATTTTCAGGTCATAAACAAATCCTGTTACAAACATAACCACACACTGACCTAAGATATAGTACCTTCTATAATTACAATAAATGTCGTCATATTGAAAGTGTCAGGATAAACACACATTTGCAAATTGTGAACTAAGGCAATTTAGACTAATGAATATAGTACATGTAATATATATAAACTAAACCAATTACTAAGATCATGTTAAAAATAATTCTAAAGTAAATACCAAATGACATGTTTAAACAAATGTCATACTTCATAAGGAAGAAAATATTATGACCATCACATTATTAATACTGTACTGTACGGATACATGAATAAGCCATTAGTCGAGAGAAATGGTTCTAGTGTTGGGGTTATGCATTATCACTTCAATGGGACCATCCAGTTCTTTACCAGAGCATAGCTGATTCACCATGTTTACTATCATTTCCATGCCCTCGGGTGTTTGTACATTTATATTACTTCCTGGTGGAATCTGAATTATAAATTTTCGTTTTTGTCCACTAACAGACGCATTTATGTGAATTTCTGAAGGTGGTTGTGCTGGCTTCTGCACTTGTGCAATAGGTAATAAATCATAATTTGAACCAAGAATTTCATGAATATCATCTGCTTCATCCAAAATTTCTTCATCATCCTCATCTTCATCGTCACCTGCATCAACATTATTCCCAGACATATTTGCACCAGCCTTTGTTTGAAGACTTTCAATTGTATTAGTTGCCTGACTCACTGCAGCTGCAATTACTTTGTTTACTAGATCCTCATCTTGAGAATCTGTATCAGGAACAGTCTGTGTAAAACTTAATGTTCCTTTTGACACCCGAACATCAGTTCCTACTTGAGTCTTTAGCAAGTTGATAGAATTCAAAGATCTTTCATTACTTTTCACTGATACTTCAGATGTATATTGCTCTTCTAACTCTCCTTCCTGATTCTCGATGCTCATATCATCTAAGAGATCATCATCATCATCATAATCTACTGCTTCTTCTTTCTTAACCATTAGTTCTCTCTTTACAATAACATTTTGATCTTCATTCTCAGTAACAGTAATTTCCATAGCTTTATCTTCTTCTCCATCATCCTCCTCCTCATCATCATCATCCTGTGAACCCACGTCCCCATCTTTGCTACTACTATCTTCCTTTGCATTTTTTTCTTTCTGCTCTTCCATTTCTAATTGCTTGAGCTGCTTTGTAGCCAGATCATCATCCACATCTGGGAAGACAGGCACGCTTCCATCAGCAAGAGGATGAATATAACGGATGTGATTTTCATAATACTCTCTCTTGCCAAACTTGAACCCACATGTATCACAAGCATAATATATAGCTCGATCATGATTTTGCAAATGGGCCTTAAGATTTTTTCTATCTGAAAAGTCCCTGGTACATTTTTGGCATTTAAAAGGTTTTTGATTTTTGTGGACTAATCTCTTGTGCCTTTCAACATCACCCTTCCTTGTAAATCTTGCTTCACATTCATCACATGTGTGAGGCTTCTCTCCAGTGTGTGTTTTATAGTGCTGCTTCATTGACGATTCTTTGAGCATCTTGAAGCACATGACACACTCTACATATTTGTCTCCATCGCTGTCAACTCGTTTAAATAGGGTATTTGTTTTCTTTTTCTGTTTAGATTTTTTTGGATCTTCACCAAATTCATGAAGGGCATCTAGGAGTTCTTCTCCAACATCACTTATGCTCTCTGCTGCTTCTGATAAAGCTCTTTGAAGCTGATCTAACTCACTCACATCTTCATCCTCATCATGCTCTTCCACATCCTTGGGCTCTTGCTTCACTTTTACAGGTACAATGGGTTTAGTAGGTTTCCTACCTCTTCTAGATTTTGGGGCTCTATCCATTCCAGGTTCAAATTTCCTCACTACACCTCTGCCTGTGAAAATCATACGTGGTTTGGCATATATGTTCTCCATCTCTGATGTAACCATTCTTGCTCTCTTACTTACTCGAGACTCTACTTTCACAACATCCAAAAGCTTTTTTTCTCGTCCTGTTTTCTCTACTTCCTCTTGATCAGAAAAATACTCTTCAGGTTCTTGTTTTATCTTAAAAGAATCAACAAATGCTATTTCCTCTTTACACTGCTGTTTATACATAGGATCATCTTCCAAAAAATTCTTAAAATTCCGTTTAATTAAAGAAGTTTTGGCATCACTACCACTATCTGCCTTCACATTACACTCAACCTTCTCTCCAATTTCAGACTTCACTGCAATCTCTTTCTCTTCAACTTCTCTTGCACTTTCAACCATCATTTCCTTTGCATGTACTGTTGTATCACAAACTGGTTTTTTTCCCATTTCAATGCTATTGCAATCTGATGTATTTCTAATTCTGCTAACATCACTTTGAATCATAATTTTTTTCATATCCTCAAAGTCTCCATCACTAGAATTGTCAACATTTTCACACCCACTATTGTTTTCTGCAGTTTTGGATGAAGGATGTTCATGTTTTGTATTCTTTAGTGTACCACTTCTTGGCAAATAATTTTTTTTGGGAGACCCCTTCTTCAAAGACACACATTCTTCTTTGCTATTATCAACTTTTACTTTTGTAGTTTTAACTTTAATGCTAACTTTTTTAGCAACAGGCTTGGGCCCTTTTGAAGACTTGGTTAATACTTTTGGGGGACTCTTGGAGGTTAATGCCAATGTCCTTTCTCCAGCATCACATTCTTTACATGAGGGACAATTACAACCGTCAATCTTTCCCTCCCATGTTCCCAACATGTGAAGGACTGATATCTTCTTTCGACGAGTTCCTTCGCGCACAGACATTTTATCAGTACAGTATAGATAAGTTACTGTATAACAAAACTTAAATCTGACTTTTCATTCTTTCCTCAAGCCTTCTTCAAATGTAATTAATCAATTTGAGTATTTTTTCACTTTGTTTTGCTGTTCTATAAATGGCAATCCTAGCGAGGCTATCACAAGTATGAGAAAGCGTCCTTTCCAGCCTGATCAGCACCTATGGGATAAAGAGAGAGTTGATGTTATTTACAAGGAAGTACATGAGAAGATAAACATTCATGCTAAATAATATCAACTCTCTTTTTAAACCAATTTTTGCAAGGTGTCTAGTTTTAACACACACATTCATCTTTACAGTATGTATTTAAGAAAACAGTATATATATTAATCTACAGTGGAACCTCAAATAATGAATTTAATCCATTCTGGCACCGAGCTCGTTATGTGAAATGCTCGTCTTTCAAAACGAATTTCCCCATTTAAAATAATGGAAATCAAATTACTCCATTCTACCACCGAAAAACATAAATATGATATTCGATGTTTTAAATAATGGAGAGCCTACTTTACATACACTGAACAAACCTTTATGACATTTTTCTTCAAATTTGTTCAATTTTTTTTTCATATTTTTTTTAATAGCAAAAGGTTCATTCGGTGTATGCGAGACAGGCTGCTCCATGTTTCTTAAAAAAAAATGAAAAAAAAAAAATGAAAAAAAAAATGAAAAATTTTGAAATGGAATAAGTGTCGAAAATGTTCATTCGGTGTTCGGCAGGTAGGCTGCTCCATGTTTCTTTTAAAAAAAAAGTTGAAGCAATTTGAAAAATGGACAAATGCCATAAAGGTTCATTCAGTGTTTGTTGGGTAGGCTGCTCCATTATGAAAATCTGTGTTTCAAATGTGTTCCATTTGTTTTGTATTTTTAATTTATTTCTCAATAATGGAGCAGCCTACCCGACAAACACTGAACAAACCTATATGGCATTTGTCCGTTTTCAAATTGTTTCAACTTTTTTCTTTATTTTTTTCTTTAAGAAATATGGAGCAGCCTACCTGACAAACACTGAACGAACCTTTTTGACATTTGTTTTTTTTTAAGAATTTAATTTCTTTTTCTACAAAAAAGTCAATGCTTTGCAACTTCACAGCAGTCATCCCTTTACATTCCAGCATCATTAGCATCTTTCAAAAAAAAAAAAATTATTTGCATCGTCGTAGGCATCCGAGAATGAGCGAGAAGCAGCGCGACCCCAACATGTGGTATTATCGTTATTCAAACGAGCGCTCGCCAAACGAGACGAATTGTCGGCGATCGGGGCGCTCGTCACCCGAGGTTCTACTGTATATTATATACGTATGTATATAATGAAACTCCCCATTTTTAGTATGAGAGGCTGTCAAGCCTGTCATTAGCTCTCTAAGATAAGTGATGGTCCAGCCAAGCCTTAGGGAAATGCACCTGGGCTCCAAGACCAACCATGCCTACTGCATGACATGACCAGTCTGACTCACTCTACAAAGCAATAAGTACTTGGGGATCAGTAATTACCCAAAAGCAAGGGATTTAATTTTTTTTTAACACTTTTGGCCATTTGTGACTGATATTGCATCTATAAATAACTTTATGGATGTCATTTAAATGTCATGTCCGGCGGTGACACATTTTGCGTCCAAAATTAAAATGTTAACACTTTGGCGTACCCCGCCCGCCACCCCTCAACTGTGCGATTTGGGTCCCAGGGTGTCACGGGAGCGCGCATAAATTCTGAAAAGTGTATACTCTCTTCAACTTTGTCACCTTAATTCTCGTCCTACGAGATTAAATTTGGTATTGTGTTCGCAATAGAATTCTTTACAGCACTAAATGCATATAAACTCCAAAAGCCCAGCTAATTACTCGCAGCAAACAGAGAAAGTGCGAACGAGTTACCCAGGAGCGTGCAAACGTGATAAAATGTTTTCACTATTTTCACTCTGGTCACCTCAATTTTCGTCCTAGGTCTTTCATTTTGGTCTCAATGGGTTCGCAATAGAATTCTCTAGAGGAACATTAGCATATAAAATAAAAAACCTGGTCACGCTCCAACCGCTGACGAGTTGAAGACGGGCCACGCGTTAGCCGCGAGTGAGCGCTCAGACGCCTTCCAGCTACACTCCCAATTCCCGCCCTTTTCAAGCCTTTCTTTCGCAATTTTGCTTCCTGGAAGGGCCTTGTTCATGATCACTATCCATCGTGGAGTAAGTGTAGATAGTTTCTAAAGCCGCAGTAAGAAATATAGCCACGGAAAATAGCCAAAATGTTCACACGTTTGAGATGCAAGGGGAGGCGACATTGGTCACAACAGTGGAGCGAAAACAATGGGCCCACGGCGTGTGCCAAGCCGCCTGAGGGCCACGAGGCTCAACAAAGAAAATGGGAAGACATCGGCGCGCATTTTAAAACCAGTCCCCAAAAAATCGGATAAAAACTTGATTTTTGCCGATTATTTAAAGTGGATGACGCAATGCTGCGTCATCCCCGGCATTACCGACAGTAAACTGATGACGCAATGCTGCATCATGCCCGGGCGAAAGTGTTAAAATTCCATTTCTTCCCCGCTCATTATGGGGCTAGTTTTAAAACGAGTGCCTTTAGACTGTGAATAATTTGATACCAGAATGAACGACGCAGCATGAAAATTGCGGTGAGAAAACTGAACAGAGCATACACATTTTAGTATTGGAGTGTGGATGGGTGCTCGCTCACTGGTAACACTCGACCGATTTTCGAGTTTGCTGCGGGTGGCACATCGGGCTTTTTTACCTTATATGCATATATCCCTTTAGAGAATTCTATTGTGAACAATATGATGCTAAAATGAACGATGTAACACATAAATTGACAAAAGAAAACTGAAAAAGAGTATGCATATATTAGTGCAGATGTTGTGGGTATGCGGATAGGTGCTCACTCGCGGGTAACGCTAAGCCGATTTTCGGGTTTGCTGTGGGCGGCACGTCGGGCTTCTTGACCTTGTATGCCTATATATCTCTTTAGAGAATTCTATTGCGAACAATTTGGTATCAAAATGAACGATGTAACACAAAAATTGACACGAGTAAAAGAAGAGTTTGCACATTTTAACGTGGGTGCGCGCTCACGGGAAACGCTAGGGCCACCTTGAAAAGGGCTGGGGCGCATAAGCCAGACAGCTCAAAGTGTTAACCATACAGCTAAAAAGAGTAAGGTTCTCTTTTTCTCGATATATTATAATAAAAGAAAACATGCCAATTTCAAAATATATTTTGACCCTATGGAGAAGGGGGATGGGAAGCTGAAAAGGTGTAGCAGCCAAGTTATAAAAAAAGAACTACAGCCAGAGCTGGCAACACAGAGAAAGAAGCCCCCCTGCAAACAGCACCCCAAGACCAAGAACTCCCTTGCAAGAACAGCCAGGACCACCATTCCTGGAAAATAAAGCAAAGGTACATAAAGGAGCCATAATCCACAGGGCCTCCTGGAACACAAAAAACATTGGGTAATTTAAAGAGGGTGGTCAAAGCAAATGGCAACTACAAAAAGGCAGAGGACAACTGCCAGTGCCATAGGACACAGGTCTTCCACAGTCCACCACAACGGCAGAGGCATCTAGAAGCCCACCAGAGCGGGAAGAGGACATTCATTAAGAAACCACTGAATCAAGTACAGAAACTCCCAGGAATGCCATAACAACCTAACCAAGGACGTGAATCAGAGAGAAACAAAGGAAACCAGCCATTTAGAACATCAAGCACCAGGGAGATATCTTGGCTGACCAAACCCTGAAGGCCAAATGTAAATACCTGGTAGAGAAAGGCATAGACAGTGATAAACAAGAACAATCACTTACACATAACAAGCACAACTGCACAAGAAACTAGTTACACTCCCATCAACAGGTTTCATAGTGGAGAACAGGTCATGTGCACTACCAGGAAGTATAGTGGGAAGAGGAGTCCACTCATAGAGAAGGAATCTTTAAATTTAGATTTAGTGTTAAATCTTTAGATTTAGTGTTAACTAACAGGGAAACACAAATTAATGACATCGAAATAGGGAGTGAGCTAGGGAACAGTGATCACAAAGAAATCAGATTTAGCATAGAATGGAATAGACCTGTAGGAGGAAATTCTGTTAAAGTGCCAGATTTTCGAAAAGCTGATTTTAATAGCCTAAGAAATTTTTTGGGTCAAATTGATTGGAAAGTCTTGGGTATGGGGTGTGGGCCGGTCTTGGAGCGAGACATAAACCCAGCGATAGGTGACATAAATGGGGATTTCGATGTGGATTCAATATATAACTTATTTAAGAATATTCTAAACAAAGCACAGGAACGTAGTATACCATACAAATTGAATAGATCAAATACTAATGACCCAAAGTGGATAACAAAGAATTTGAAGAACCTTATAGGTAAAAAGAGAGCTTGGTACAAAAGGATTAAAAATGGGGAGGTCACTTTAGAACAGGAATTCGTACAACTGGTTAGAAATGTTAAAAAAGAGATAAGGAAAGCAAAAAGAAACTATGAAGTTCGCATAGCAGGGCAGGCAAAGACAAATCCTAAAGGGTTTTTTCAGTTATATCGTACTAAGACTAGGGAAAGGATAGGTCCATTAAAAACTAAGACAGGTCAAATAACAGATAGTGATGAAGAGATGAGTAGTATTTTTAATAAATATTTTGTATCTGTATTTACTAAAGAGGAACTTAACAATATGCCTTCAGCCGAACAAGTCTATGTGGGTGGGGACGAGGACAGGTTGACGAGTTTAGCAGTTACCAGGGAGGATGTTCTTAAACAAATAGTAAAACTCAAACCAAACAAATCCCCAGGGCCGGATGAAGTGTTTGCCAGGGTGCTTAAAGAATGCAAAGAGGAGCTTTCCGAGCCACTGTCTACCATATTTAATAAATCAATAGAGTCAGGCAGAGTGCCAGAGTTTTGGAAAGTTGCTAATGTGATACCAGTTTTTAAGAAAGGAGATAGATCACTTGCATCTAACTATCGACCAATTAGCCTAACGTCTATTGTAGGAAAGTTACTCGAATCTATACAGTAATAGCAAATAAAATTCGTCTTCATCTTGAAAAACATAAATTAATAATTGAGTCGCAACATGGTTTTATAAATGGCCGTTCATGTTTAACAAATTTGTTATCTTTTTATTCTAGCATAGTTGAGGCAGTTGATAGTGGTAAGGATTGTGATGTTGTGTACCTTGACTTTAGCAAAGCTTTTGATAGTGCCACATGAAAGACTGATTAAAAAGATAGAGTCTCATGGTATTGGGGGTGCTATATTAAGCTGGATTAGGGCATGGCTATACCAAAGGAAACAGAGTTAGTATAAATGGAGTCAAGTCAGTGTGGGAAAATGTTGTAAGTGGAGTGCCTCAAGGCTCTGTCCTGGAACCTCTGTTGTTTATAATATATATAAATGATTTAGATTCAGGTTTGAGTAGCAACATTTGCAAATTTGCCGATGATACGAAAATCGATAGGGAAATTAATTCGGAGGAGGACTCACTATCACTTCAAGTTGATCTAGATAGGGTTTTGAAATGGTCAAAAGATTGGCAGATGCAGTTTAATGCTGATAAATGTAAAGTTCTGAGGTTAGGTAATGATGATAGAGTTACAAGATACGAGCTAGATGGTGTTGAGATTGCGAAGTCGGATTGCGAAAGGGATCTGGGAGTTATGATTAGTAAGAATTTAAAACAAAAGGATCAATGCATAAATGTTCGTAATAAGGCAAATCGGACACTTGGATTTATTAATCGCAGCGTTAGTAACAAGACACCTGGTGTGGTTCTCAAGCTATATCTTGCTCTAGTTTGGCCCCATTTAGATTATGCAGTTCAGTTTTGGTCGCCATATTATAGAATGGATATAAATTCACTTGAACGTGTCCAGCGTAGAATGACTAAGTTAATTCCCCAAATTAGAAATCTTTCATATGAAGAAAGATTAACAAAGCTTAAGTTGCATTCACTGGAAAGGCGAAGAGTTAGGGGTGACATGATAGAGGTTTACAAGTGGGTGAATGGACATAACAAAGGGGATATTAATAGGGTATTAAAAGTATCAACACAAGACAGAACACGAAACAATGGGTATAAATTGGATAAGTTTAGATTTAGAAAAGACTTGGGTAAATACTGGTTCAGTAACAGGGTTGTTGATTTGTGGAACCAATTGCCGCGTAACATTGTGGAGGTGGGGTCCCTTGATTGTTTCAAGCGTGGGTTGGACATGTATATGAGTGGGATTGGGTGGTTATAAATAGGAGCTGCCTCGTGTGGGCCAATAGGCCTTCTGCAGTTGCCTTTGTTCTTATGTTCTTATGAATCTGAACCCCCAAAATGGCTATCTTTGGTGGGGAGGGAAAACAAACCCACTACGAGGGAAGGTAAATCTGTACAATAGTCAAAGCAAAAATCTAAGGCACACACAATGTGGGAAACATAAAATACAATCATGAAGGAGAATGGAAACAATAAAAAGGTAGTGGTCCCCTGGCAGGACTAATGTTCCTGGGAGAGCCAATACCACTTGGCTTAAGTGTGAAGTGGAGGATGGACCCTGCCAGAGATTTTGTGCTCCCAGTGCATTGAATAAAAGAGCGAGTGAGGGAACAGGCTGGTTGAAGCCTCTGATCACCTAAGCTGCCATCAAGGCAAACAGTGTTTACCCCATGGCAATAAGTGTTTCCCTCGTTACTTCTGAGCACCTAATTTTCTTCAAGCATTTACTTGTGTTGTTTTGCACATGCTTTCTGGTGAGTTTTTCTTTATTTTGGGTTGATCTCTGATCCCCTAAGCTTCCTTCACATTGTGGAGAGAACCAGACTATGGTTCTGGCTCAGTATCTGGTCAATGTTCCTAATACCAGTTGGGCTTGTTTTGCCCTATGCTGGGTTTTCCGGACACTGCTTCTCATCTTCGGATTTATAGTTGCCACCTCTCTTCATCCCTAATATTATGCTTTCCTTCTTCTAAGTGGCTCGATAGTTTTAGGGAGCCACCAGGGGCTTCCCCAGAAAACCAGCATTGAATGTAATGAAATGCTTCTGGTAGAAGCTTCTTTTTTCTGGTAGAATCCCAATAGCTCCTCTCTTGCCCCTACCAGATATGTTGGTTTGTGGTCTATCAGCTCCAGACTCAATCATAGTTGGGCAGAAGCTGGGAGATTCCAGGATGCTATCTGGTGGTAGCTTTGCTCACTACAGTAGGGTGTTCGAGCTTAGTTTCGAGTGAACCTATTGGATTCAATTTAATAATTTGGGGCGACAGGTGGCTTTTTTGGCACTTTGTTTAGATGTTCATTGTATTTGTTTGCATTGCTTAATTTACTTTTCTGGATGCTTTCTCAGTGTGGGTAATCATAATAATCCCCAACTCTCTCTGCGTCTGTAAGATGGCCAGATTTCAGCTCTGGTCTCCAGAGGGTCAACAGGAACCCTATTGCTGATGAGACTCGGTATTGGAAGCCATCTAAGTGAGACAACTTCAGAGATGAACTGGAGGCTTTTCTGGAAAGCATATCTCACCCAGAAAATGGCGTTTCATTACATTCAACGCTGATTTTTTGCCAGACTTCCCCGCCCTATTGCTGCCAAAATATGCCACCTATGATTTTTTTTTATGATTTTTTCCATCATCAGGGAACACAAATGAACACTTTTATAAAGACAAAATAATTTTTTTAATTTTTTTTTTTTGCGCCTGTGGGTGTTGAAGGCCAAATAGCCCAGAACAGCTTAGGGGTTAAGCCCATAGCAGCATAAAGATTAATAGCATACGAGAAACAAATATCTACTGATACAGTATTCCAAGAGTACAACATGACCAAAGCAACGGCAAACAAATAAAGGAACTTAAATTGTGGAATGACCTCCTAAATACTGTACAGTAAAATGTTGTACTTCTCCGAACCAATTTAAATAAAGAACAAAGAAATGCCTATTTATCATGTAACAAAATTCACTCATTTCTCCCCCTTACAAAAAAAAAGTGTGTGTTTACTGTTATTGTGTTGTGTTATTATATACTATATCTGTACTGTTACTATGCTGTAGATACCTCTAGAGCTACAGAATCTATAATGAAGTCTATGAGAAGATACACACGAGTCATTATGAGGATTCGAACCTATGTGTTGGGTATTCCCAGACCCACACTCTAAATGACTACACTACAACATGATCAAAAGAATTGCAACCTTGGGGTACTACTTGGGTCTTGACTATGATGTTGCATAGTCATTTAGAGCATGTGTCTGCTAATACCCAGCGAATAGGTTCGCTGGGCATTACTGGGTTCGAATGGCCTAAGACTATGCCATTCATCCATAAGTATCACTTTAGCAAATTATATATATTGTAGTTTACTTTTAAATTCTCATAGAGCATTAATAGTTACCCCCAATTAATTTAAAATCTACATTCACTAAATCATTTAAAGTTATGCCCCCAAAATTATATGTAATTAATGTATTTATAAAATAAAATTTGTGACTACTAAATAACCACTGTAATATGTTCTTTTGTATATTTAATAAAATATAATTACCCTGTACTGTAAAATCCCAGGTGAATGGAATTCCCTGTACTGTATTATCTTCATTATTAATTAGATTGTGCATATACAGGACAGTACTAAATAAAAAGCTTCCTCTGTTATACTTTTCACTATACAGTATTACTGCAAATTCAAATCATGAAATAATTACTGTACCTAATACCATTAAATTGCTATCACAGGCACTAACTCACAAAAGAAAATAGAACAGCTATGCTTTATGGCTCTGAACCTCTTGTGGCCAGATTCAAATTTTAAGTCTCCTTTCTAAGATGTAGTTGGAAAAAATTCCTCCACATTTCTAAGGCAAACTCCAAGTCTGACAACATCATTCTTAATTATTCATTACCCTTCCAGAATTATAGATATATTAGTTACTCACAACAATGTAACTAGGAGCAGGAAGTAGACAACATGGATGGACTGAACTGCATCATATGCAACAAATACCCCAATGCACCGGAAGAACTTGCTGATGAGTAGCAACCACACATACCTAAAATGTGAAATAATCATGATATTTAGTTAATAAATTGCTATCATTATAAGCAAGATTTTCTAAAAAATAAAGAGGAGGATGAGAAGAATACTCTACACAATGTGATTCAGATTTAAACGATTTCTAAAGTAATAAATTAAGTGGGGGTCCACGATAAACCAAAAACGTTGTCACTTTCATTTTCGTACATGTGAATAGGGTTATTTGTATTCAGTCAGGCTATTGCAAGATATTCTCTACATACTGGCGAAGAATTCTTAGGCGAAGAATTAAAGGACAGGAGAGGGGTGTACCAGTGGATGAACAGACATAACAAAGGAGATATTAATAGGATATCAAAAGTATCAACACAAGACAGAAGGTGGCTTTGCAGTCAGGGAAGGGTGCCATGTATATTGGGAGATGCCAAGACCACGCCGACGCAGAGAGGTACACCTCCAGGAGCCTGTTCCAGCAGAGCCAACTGAAGGGGTTGGCGTTGACCATCGACAGGTAAGGCTGTCAGCCAGGACATTGGACTAGCAAGGGGAATGAACAAACCACTGAAACCCCTACAACGTGTACAATCAAGGGGACCTAGCGGAGGGCCACTAAAACAATGTAAGTGGTCCTATAGCCACACAAGGCAGACCCCCACCAGGCAAAGAAAAAACAAACAACGTTGAATGTAACGAAACGCCATTTTCTGGGTGCAACCCGGAGGCTCCCCAGAGCTATACCGGGTTGATGTGTATATATTGGACAGTTGAAACAATCGAAGGAGTTCTAAGCTTACCGGGGACCAGAGCCAGAACCTGGTCCCCTCAAGAGAGGCACGAGAAGCAATGGCGTAAAGACACCCCTGCGTAATTGGAAGCAATCTGTCTGCCATCTACCAGGTCAGGCACCCAGAAAGGTAGGAATTTCAAAACAAACTACTGCTGACCAAAAAATTGCAAACCAAAAGCCGAAAAAGCAAACAGAACTTCCCAATCAAAAACCGGGAAACAAACATGATGTCACCACAACCTCCACGCATCCGTCTGCGCAACCCCCCCCCCCCCCCCGCCCCGGAATGGGGACAGCAGGGGGGGGGGTTCCCAGACCCCACGCCGGCAACTCTCCCCAGTTCAGAGGCCAAGTATCAAAAACGCGAAAAACCACCAACTGGAGGGAGGGAGGGATGCTGGGAACCCTCCAGGTCTCACCCAGAAAATGGTGTTTCATTACATTCGACGTTGGTTTTCTGAGGAGAGTCCCTTCGGCTCCCAGGAGCTACCTAACCAAAGATAAGGAAAAAGGGACACACCCGGGAGGCAGTCATCACTCGCTCCTCAACTCAAAGTCGAGACAACTGGTCGCAACCTGAGACCCAAGACTATACACAGCCGAGAAGAACATTAACAAGGTAACGTGCAGCCAGGACCTTGTTCGACCTCCAAAAGCCCCATGCCCG
This sequence comes from Procambarus clarkii, assembly GCF_040958095.1. Lineage (NCBI taxonomy): Eukaryota > Metazoa > Arthropoda > Malacostraca > Decapoda > Cambaridae > Procambarus > Procambarus clarkii. Next base: position 43,327,140 of record NC_091159.1, on the reverse strand, counting down.
AAGATAGGCCAGGACATATTACCAAAACAGCAGCCGAACGCCGAACTTATGAAAGGCGTGAGCACAGGGATAGAACGAAGGCTGGCCAGACCGAATAATCCTGCGGACAACCTGGGAGAAGGGAAACAGGGTCAGGTTATCTTGAGGTTATCTCGAGATGATTTCGGGGCTTTTTAGTGTCCCCGCGGCCCGGTCCTCGACCAGGCCTCCACCCCCAGGAAGCATCCCGTAACTAGGTGTTACGGATGCAAACACAACACCTAGTTGTGTTTGCATCCCACAAACACAACTAGGCGAGTACAACTAGGTGAGTACAAAAAAAACCAGGGTGGCCCCAGGATATCCAACCGGGCACGCACATAGACCGCTGAAATCTAGAAAATGTAATACGCAAAGCAGTCCCTACCTGGAAAGCCCAAACCTCATCAGAAGGGTCACAAACAAGAGCCATATGGAGAGAAAACCCCACAGGACTCAGGGGTCAAGGGTGTCACTGACCCAATAGGCAGCATGATGGAGGCAGCAGGAATGAACTCCCTATGTGGCATGGACGATGAGCAGCCTTCAAACTCACATGAAGCAGGAGCAGGTTCGGAGGGAATATCTGCAGAAGCACCAAATCTGCAGGTTATTTCCAGGACACCCAGGCACTGGAATCACTACACCAGACGAAACAGTAAGCAGCACAGTATGGGGAATGCAGCTATGAAGGCTGACCACCAGTGCAACCTACCAACTCAAGTTGCACCTGCCCTAGGTCCAAACAGCAACATCCCAAGACACCTGACTCACCCTGGGCAAGAGCCACCACAAGTAAAAAACCAGCGTTGAATATAATGAAACGTCATTTTCTGGGTGAGCCCCGGAGGCTCCCTGGAGCTTATCGGGCTAATGTATGTTATATTAGACTGGGACATTGGCTAAGGAGTTCAGACCTACCAGGGACCAATGCCAGATCCTGGCCCCTTCAGAGAGGTTTCAGGGAGCAATGGCCCCTTAAAACCCCCCCTTGTGGTTGGGGTTTTCCTTACCTGCCATCAACCGGGGTTAGGCACCCAGAAAGGTTGGCATAACAAAACAAACCCCACATGGTAAAAAACTAAAACAAAAAAACGAACAGAGGTAGGAACTCCCTACAATCCCAAGGAAACAAGCAAACATCACACTTTCCTGCTGTGCCGTTTGTCCGCACAGCCCTTCCCGCCCTGAGAATGGGAGGGGGGAGCCCCAGACCTCATCGTGCCAGTTGCCTAGCATCAGTTCGGAAGCTAAGCTTCAACCAACGCGAAAAAAATGCCGACCGGTGGGAGGGAGGGTTGCCAGGAAGCCTCTGGGGCTCACCCAGAAATTGGCCTTTCATTACATTCAATGCTGGTTTTCTGTGGGGAACCCCTACAGCTCCCTGGAGCTTCATACCCAAAGAGAAGGAAAAGAAAGGGCTGACCCGGGAGGCGGCCGCCACAAACTCCGCAACGCCAAGCAAATGTTCCCAGAGGAATAGAAAACGGGCAGAAAACACCAGAAAAGCAAAGAAACGACAACAGGAGAATAAAACCCCTGAACAAGGTGAAAAAACTCATCCAAGATGCTCGCTCGCACACCCAGGCACATGTAAACAAACCGCAACGCCGCCCTGGTGGCCATGCCGGGAAACCGGCAGAAGAAAATGGCCACCAGAACAGAGGGCTGTTACTGACGCAAAAGATACGAAAAACACGCCAGCAAAAGTGGGAAGCAAGCGGACTGGATGGGCAAAAAATTCTGCCCAGAAGCAGAAAACCCAGGCAGGGACAAACCGCCCCAGAACTGCTAGCAGGCATCCCCCACAGTCCCGGGAACCCGCAACAGAGGCCCGGGGCAGAGCCGTTCTCCAAGCCCTCCGCCCTTAAAGAAAAGGAAGAGTCCATGGGAAAGGCAGCAAGAAAGGGCCGCTGGCAAGACCCAGAAGCCTTGGCAGGAGGAACAGGCTCGAAAACCTCCATCCCCAACCCGAACGGGACAGCTCCTGAAACCGCCCGAGTCTCGGCCCCAGCTAAACCCCGCCCCGACCCTGAAACCCGCTGACAGTCCGGAGCCGGGAACAGGGAGGGAAAGGGGCGAACAGCACCTAACCAAAACGGGGTGGCCCCGGGGCATCTGAGTGGGAAACCAACCTAGCGTGTTGCAGCAACCTAACCTAGCTTGCAACACGGATGCCGCCTGTACTCTGAACAGTACAGTAATAACATCAGGAGAGTACTAGAGAACAAGCAGAGAATATCTCTCGCAAGACAAGAATCAGTTGTCAAGGTGTCAGTGACCCAACAGGCAACATGATGGAGGTAAAAGTGGCAACTGTCACCCAGAGACAAGGGCACAACAACCAACGATCCCATACATGACGGGTTGGATCCCGGAAGACACATTCAATGGTCCATCGAGCCCCGACAGGGGTTTCCAGGGCCCGTAGGGTAACAACTACGGGAAGCCCGGGCAAAGTGTTGCTAACCGGTTAAGAAACCCAAAAATAACAAGGGGGTAGAGGACAACACTGAAAACCCCTGCGACGTGTACAATCACAGGGGCCTAGCAGAAGGCCACCAAACACTACCAGTGGAACTATAGCCACACTAGGCAGACCCCCACCAGGCAAATGAAAATAAAAACAAAAGAAAAACCCCGCAAAAGTACACCGTCTCCAGAGGCAACAGGAACCGGTCGCCGCTTAGGTGGCAGGTCGCGCAACACCTTGACACCCTAACCAGCACAATACCAGTCCCTACCCAGGACCAAACAAGGGCCCCAAGCCCCAGCTGGCCCCAAGGGCGAGGCAAATGCCAAGCAGCAAGAACCTCTACGGGAATGGTTCCAAAACGCCCCAGGGAAGATAACTCTGTCACGCAGGGGCAGTACTCACAAGGCGTTTAGGGAAGGAAGCCCCCAAGTGCATGCAGCCCTGGTACTGATGAGGAACACCTGGTCACCGCACAACACAACACACAGCAGTGAACACCACACAAGGCAAACACCGCCTAGGAAACTGCAGCCAGAGAAGTGTCTATCCCGGTTGACATTAGCTTACAAACTGATGCTAGGCAGCCGGCGTGGTGAGGTCCGGGGCTCCCCCCTCCCCCTCTCGAGGTGTGGAGGCCTGCGCGGACGATCGGCGCGGCAGTAAAATGTGATGTTTGCTTGTTTCATTGGAATTGTAGGGAGTTTCTACCTCTCTGTTCGTTTTTTTGTTTTAGTTTTTTACCATGTGGGGTTTGTTTTGTTATGCCTACCTTGCTAGGTGCCTAACCCCTGTCGATGGCAGATAAGGAAAACTCCAACCACAAGGTGGTTTTCCAGGGCCATTGCTCCCTGAAACCTCTCTGAAGGGGCCAGGTTCTGTCGCTGGTCCCTGGTAGGTCTGAACTCCTTAGCTAATGTCCCAGTCTAATATAACATACATTAGCCCGATAAGCTCCAGGGAGCCGTAGGGGCTCCCCACAGAAAAATACCTCTGAGGAAACAACTCTCAAACACTACTGGGAAAATAGCCCTAGCAATGCAAGGGCAGCAATAGGGAAGAACATAGGGAAAGTAACCTGCACACATGCAGCTCCTAGCACACATTTAAAACATGGCTTATACCACACCGCAGTGTACAGGAAACACCACCGCTTAGTTGAACATGCAGAACACCGGAGCCAGCACGGAAGAGAGGCGACCTGATACCCACTACATCAGCTATAGAACTGGGAGCTGGGACCCCAGCTGGTGGCGAGTTATCTCCCCATTCCCCCCCAAACGAGTGGGGAAGGTGGGAGGAACAAGCTCACGCTAGTTCTGAGAGAATTCAATGGTTTGTTTACATAGTTGATAGCAGAGGAAGTTCTTTCAGCAGGCTTCTAGGCTACGGGTCTCGTCTCATTTGAAGCTAGCAGTGGTTTGTTTTGACTCGCTGACTTTCTGATTGACTTCCCCTGTGAGGTGGCAAAAATAAATGTCATCACTTTTTGCACCTCTGTAAGAAGGCTAGGTTCTGGCACTGGTCCTGGGTAGGCCTATAGAACTCCGTAGTTGAGGCGCCATAGAAGATGGTACCATCTCAGCATACAGTAGTTGCAGGGAGCTACGGGGGGCTTCCCCCAGAAAAGACTCTGTCGAGTCCCACACAAGAGATTATTTTGAAAACTGGAATGTACTGGAGGGGCGAGAGCTAGACTGTTGACATCGATGAGAAATTTTCTGACAGATGAGTGTGGTAATCAGACAGCCCATCCTCCAAAAATGGGGAGGTAAATGTAACGGCTCCATAAGTGCAATTATGTACTTTGTATGATAGTCAGGAATTGTACATATTTACACTAAGTATTAAATCGTACTGTCAAATATATTGTGAATATTTCAGTTTACCTGAAAAGCTGAATAGAAAACCACGACCTAACCTATCCGTCTTAGTTTTTGAAGATAAGCATTTTATTGTTTCTTAATTACAATTACTACTTAACCTGTAGCTATATTGATATTACAGTTTTATAAAACAAATAAAAAAAAACTAAAATATTTAAATAAATTGTAAAGTAACTCAGGATATTTTCAAATTTTGTATAAAATCTCTATTGTTTAATTAAATTGAAAAAGAAATTTTTGATATTTAAAACTTGTGTATAGCAAACTGAACTGTAAAACTTCATCCTAAAATTCTGAGTGTCTTAACAGAAAATGAGAATTAAATGGAGAGGTAAATGTAACAGCCCCATAAGTGCAATTATGTACTAAATATGAGTCAGGAAATGTACTTATTACACTTAGTATTAAAATGTACTGTCAATTCGGAGGATGGGTTGAATCAGAAGCAATGTATTGGTCTGGTGGCGTTTTACTAGTGGAGTACCACAAAGGTTCAGGTTCTTGCACCAGTAATGTTCACCATCTACAGTATATAAAAGAACTACCAGAAGGAATACAAAATCATATAAACATGTTTGCTAATGATGCTAAGCTACTAGGGAAGATATGAGCCTTGGATGATTGTCATGACATAGTCATACCCATGTCATAATTAAATGTATGGTGAAATACTAAAAGCTGTTCATGACTTCAGAGACTAAAATTGTACTGTGGTGTTGTGGTGCCCATATCTCTAGAAGCACGTAAATAAACTGGAAAAGGTACAAAATGGCTTCAGGAGCTGAAAAACAAGTTATGAAAAGAGTCTAGAGGCATTAAGTATGAAAAAGCTAAAAGAAGAAAAAGAAAAGGTTCTGTAATACAAAATAATAACGGAAAAAAAACAAATTGACAAATAGGAATTCCTGAAACCGGCAACCTCGGTTGTAGGAGGCCTGGGTGATGACCAGGCCATGGGAATGCTAAAACCTGAAATTAACACAAGTTAACCTCAAGGACAAGAAGTCATAGATTCAAGCTAAGGAAACAAAGGTGCCAAAATAATGTTAGAAAGTTTTCTTTTTTAAATAGAGTGGTAAATGGTTGGAACAAGTTAAATGAGAAGATGGCAGAGGCCAAAACCCTCAGTACCAGTAGTTTCAAAAGCGTTAAATGATAGTGCTGGGAAGACAGGACACCACGAGCCTAGCTCATTCTGTAACTACAAGTATGTAATTATATTAGGAGTGTGGGTAGACGAGATGTGGGCATGGCCACTGGGGTCCTGATTGTCCTCAGGTCAAGCCTTAGTTTTTACTTTAAAAACATGAGAAGAATTTTTGAAAATGCAACTTCAAGAACAAAAGACCATAGGTTCAAACTAAGGAAACAAACCTGCCAAAAACAATAAAAGTTCACTTTTGCAAACAGACTGGTAGATGGTTGGAACAAGTCAAGTGAGAAGGTGGTGGAAGCCAAAACCATCAGTAGTTTTAAAACATTCCATGAAAAAAAGTACTGGGAAGATGGGACACCATGAGCGAAGCTTTAATCCTGTACCCACACTCACGTAAATATCTATGTAATTATTAAATCTTTATGGGCTGATCATGGGAAGGGCTTGAGAAAATTAATGAGACTAAATGGGGTAAATTTTTGCATCTGCATAATTAGTGCATATAAACAAATTACTTTGTAATAAGCTAAAGGTTTTTCTACACATTGAGAAGGATGTATTGAAATAAAAGATATCCAACATGAAGTTAAACCACAAATGTTTTATTGTTAAAACGTGTTAAAACCAAGAAAAACCACAAAAGTTAATCTCACCATGATATCTTGGTAGGAGGGTAGATGACTCTACTTGCTGATCCATCAATGAATCCCAAATTAGGGCTACTTCGCATTTTACTCTGGATTTACCCTGCAAGAAACCAGCACTTCATGAGTATAAACTTACTTCTAAAAGGACAAGTGATGATTAATATCCAGTACATGTACATTAAAAATAAAGTGTTGAATGTAATGAAATGCTCTCTCTTAGTGTCCTCCAGTAGCTCCCATAGATAATCTCTTATATATTTATTACAGTATTTTTATTTATTTATATACAAGAAGGTACAGTGGGTTTATGAGAGTACATAGTATTTATTTATATACAAGAAGGTATACATTCTTGCAGTCACTAACACACACAATTTAACCCTCAAACCGCGCATATCATATATATATGATATCAGTGACAAAACCGAAACCGCACATATCATTTATATATGATTTCGTGTCTAGCGCTATAATTTAAACGCCCCGCGTGGGATAGGGGTAGTCATCAGCAAGCCTCAACCGACCATAAACAAACCCCGCCTGGGAATAAAATCCAGCGTGGGTCCCCTTTGTGTACTGGCCTCAGTTACCCGGTGGACACCATGGCAAGCGCATAAAGTTCCAACGACCGACCCCGCTCAGCAAGGCGTTCCTCGCGACCTCTGACCAAGGACGAAATTAATCGTAATTTGTTCCCGGATGGTGATGAGTCTGATATTGACGACTCAGACTTTGATCATGACTACACACAGCCCTCAGAGGTGGATACGACCGACGACGAGTGTAAACATGCTGGCTCCACCAGGGCTATGTAGCATCTCGCCCATGCCTCCTCGCCCTCACTCGACCCCAATTTGTGCAAGAACACACAGTTCATATGCTCCCTTGCAAGATATTGATGTTTTGCTCGACGAGTCTGAAGGTGAATCATTTTCCGGTTTTAGTAACTTAGAATCGGATAATAGTTTCGCTAGTGCAAGTGGAGTGTGTGGTGTTGCCAAGCGACAATTTGTCGCGTCAGCAGCATCTGGCCAAGCCATGCGGCACCGCATGGCACCACATGAACAAAGACCCTCAACATCGAGGAATTTTCCATCACCGTCCCTGCCCCCCCCCCCCCTACTGTTCCTAGACCTGCTTCAGCTCCTGGTCCACGGTTTCCTCGCCGTGGTGCCGCTATTGGCTCTCGAAAGACACCCAGTGTTTTTGTGTGGAGTGATGGGACAGACTTTGTTCCACAAATTCCTGTTTTTGATAATTCAGATGTTGGAATTAGACATTTTCCCTGATAAAGGTGCAGATATGTGTGAAATGGACTATTTTACTGCATATTTTGATGAGCCGCTAATGGAACATCTTGTTCACAAGACGAACAAATATGCGAGTGATCTCATTGATGAGGAAGAGTTATCAGATTTTTCACGTTTGCAGCGATGGAAAGATACGACTGTAGGTGAAATGTATGTGTTTTTGGCACTGTGTATGTTGATGAAACATTGTGTCAAACATGTAATCGACCATTATTGGAGCAAAGACCATACTGTTCCAACACCAATGTTCGGCAAATATATGTCTTGAGACCGATATGCGATAATCCTCAGGTGTCTTCACTTTGCAAATGATGAAGACCGGAATGATGACGATAGACTTTGGAAGGTAGGGCACGTCCTGAATGAACTTATTGGAAAATACAGGGATTTCTACGTACCAGCTCAGAAGCTTGTGATTGACGAATTCCTTGTGTTTTTCAAAGGACGTCTTGCCTTCAAGCAGTATATTCCCTCCAAACGCCACCGATTTGGATTGAAATTCTTTGTACTCTGTGACTGTGAAACAGGAATTGTCTTACATATGATAATGTATACGGGTACAAATGTAGACATTCCTGCTAATGACCAACATGGCCTCTCAGGTAGTGTTGTGAAGAAGTCACTGCTTGCACCATATCTGAACAAGGGCCACATATTACACACAACTATTATACCAGTCCCTTGCTAACTAGGTTCTTGCTTGATAATAGAACTGGAGTGTGTGGCACAGTGAAGGGAAAACGAAGGGAAATACCAGTGTTTCCAGGTGCTATGCAGGTTGGTGATTGCAAGCTCAGAAAAACAGGTGGAATACTTTCAGTGCGATGGAAAGACAGGCGTGAAGTGAACATGTTAACCACCATTCACACTGGAACAATGCTGGACAGTGGCAAAGTGAACAGAACCACCAGAGAACTAATCTATAAGTCAGATTGTGTCTTGGACTATAACATCAACATGCGTTTGGTGGATAAATGTGATATGATGGTGGGGGCAGTAGTGTGTGTACGGAAAACAGTGAAGTGGACCAAGAAAATGTTTTTCCACCTTGTTGACGTAACAATGCTGAACAGTTACAATATGTATCTTGTCAAAACAGGGTAGTAAACGTAATTTCCGTGCATTCAATTTTACTGTAGTAAATATATATAGATATTTAGGAGCTTTTGCTAGATATGTTCTTGAATGTTATATCATAAAACCAGCGTTGAATGTAATGAAACGCCAATTTTCTGAGCAACACAGAGGCTCCCTGGAGATAACCGGGCTGATATGAATGTATTAGACCCTGCCATCAGTCAATGCACATGGAGTTCTAGGCCTACGGGGACCACGAGCCAGAATCTGGCCCTCAGAGGCACGAGGAGCAATGGCCTATAGAAATGCCCGAGTGGTTGGAAGCATTCTATGTCTGCCATCGACCGGGTCAGGCACCCAGAAAGGTAAGCGCCCCAAAACAAACCCCCGATTTTGGTTAAAATATTGTTACTGAAAACTGAACTAATAGACTCCCTAAATGAACACGAGCAAACGAGCACGACATCACCACATCACCGCACCTCTGTCTGCACAACCCTCCTCTCCCAGGGAGGGGGTAAGGGGGGAGCCCCAGACCCCTGTGTCGGCTATCCACCCTGCAGTTCCATGGCTGATGTGAACTGGCAAGGTCATGTGCCTCTGGCTCTTTGTGTTTCCAGCTCTGTGCCTGGTGGTGTGGTTTTGTCTCAGTGGTGGTGCGCGAGCCAGAAGTTAATTCACAAATACTCGGGCTGCATGCGCCTAGGGTCCCCTTCCCGAGGTGCCATGTAAGTACTGTCCTTGGGGCTTGGGGGCCACCTTTCATAAGTCACCTTGGGGTCTACGTCCGCAAGGTCTTTTTCTGCTCAGTGACTGACCACCTTTGAAGTCAGCTGTGGTGTTTCATGCACCACTGTTTGCCTCTGGGTACGGGGTATTTTCGTCACTGGTTGGGGTGCAGGGTACTGTGCAGCTAGTTTTCACCTCTCATAGCAGCAGGCTCTGTTCCGCCAGGGTACGTTGTCCTCTTGCAGGGTTTTTCTTTTGTTTTTGTTTTCCTGCCTGGTGGGGGGGTCTGCCCCTTGGTGATTGATTGATGAAGATTAAGCCACCCAAAAGGTAGCACGGGCATGAATAGCCCGTTAGTGGTGGCCCTTTTGAGCCATTACCAGTATCAAGAGCCGATACTAGAGATCTGTGGAGGTGCGAGTGCACCCTGCGTGACGGGAGATGTCTCCCGTCACCTCTTGGTTTTGGTCACACCCAATTATATCTTAGTGGTCCTCCATAAGGACCCCCGTGAGCGTACACATCCCGGGGGTTCAGCTTTAGCAATTTGATTGGTAACTTTGGGCGCCGGTTAGCAGTACCCTGCCTGGGCTTCCCTTAGCGAGATATGCGACTAAGGGTCTCGAGAAACTCCACAGGGTCTCTTTGGTCCAATAGATACGACCCCTGGGTCCCATCTCGATTCATACAAATTTGAAGGGTCACCCTTGTCTCAGGGTGACACTCACTGGTTGTCCTTCAGTCATGCTGCCTGTTGGGTCGGTGACACCTTCGAGACCCGGAGTCCTGTGAGTTTAGTTCCTTGTTTGTACTCCAATACACCCAGTCCACATATCACGTGTCGCTGCCGAATACTGTCTCTCTGGTAGTATGTTCACTCACAGGATGACTGGCGCTGCCCAATACTTATTTACTTATTTATTTATATACAAGAAGGTACACTGGGTTTGAGAGAATACATAGTATAGTATTTACAATCTTGTAAAGCCACTAGTACGCGCAGCGTTTCGGCAGTGTCATACCGGGCGTTTCGGGCCCGTACCGTTCAGCGTTTCGGGCATAGTGACAATACTGTCACTATGGTGGTATATTCACTCACAGGAAAAGTGACGCTGCCCAATACTGTCACTATGGCGGTATGTTCACTCGCAGGTTGACTGGCACTACCCAATAAACTTGCCCCTCGGCCCAAAATTAAAATTAAATTAACAACACCTGTAGCAAGACGTACCTTCACCTATACTATAATGATATACAAATACAAGCTTTTGATGAATTCTGTACAACTTAGAGTCAACAGGGACTTCGCCACCTGACCAGCACTGGTGTACACGTCAACCATCAATAGAAGCATATACTGTAGTTTTAAAAACACATGATTTTGCGCAGTCGCCACTTTCCTCACAACAAGTCTGACCATAACAAACATGGCTGGCCTGCGCAACCACTGCTTAATTACGACGCTCAAACACTTTCTAGGGAACACACTATACTACACACGCAACGCCGGATGTAATAACAGTAATATCTTACGTGTTGCAATAATGAGGTGGAGAGTGAATGAGTGATATGAGCAAATGTTGGAGTAGCAAGGCGTCCCGGGCCCAGGTATGACGCGCGCACCACAACAACTCAGGTGCTACATCTCATACTCTGATATATATACATAGCACATACATATATAAATTAGAATTATGTATTACTCTAACTTTCCAATTAATCTCAAATATTTTATATTCTATTTAGAGTTGACATAAACGGAAGAGTTCATTGTAGTGCCCGGTATGATTTATTGTAATAATAATAATAATAATAATAATAATAATAATAATAATAATAATAATAATAATAATAATAATAATAATAATAATAATAATAATAATAATAATAATAATAATAATAATAATAATAATAATAATAATAATAATAATAATAATAATAATAATAATAATAATAATAATAATAATAATAATAATAATAATAATAATAATAATAATAATAATAATAATTTATTTAGGAACAGTACATACATAGTTGCAGCGTTACAGTACAAACATTCTGCTAGATTTAAAGATAGAGGTAGAACATACAATACCTAAAGCCACTAGTACGCATAGCGTTTCGGGCAATTAAGGAGAGGTGGGAAAAAAAACACTTAGACTAAAACTTATTTATTTATTTATCTATTTATTTATTTATTTATTTATTTATTTATTTATTTATTTATTTATATACAAGAAAGTTGTGTTGATTTAGGGGCGACGACGATCGTGGGATCGGATGCGCCCTATACAAGAAAGTATATTGGGTTTGTGAGAATACATAGCATAGTATTTACAATCTTGTAAAGTCACTAGAACGCGCAGCGTTTCGTCCTTAATGTAACAGGAAATTTTAAGTAGGTAAATTTTAGCAGATTTAATAAAATGATAACAGATACATTGCAAGAAAAAAATGAAATGAGAGAGATTAGTAAGTATATTAAAGCACATTGGTATATTAAAGCTCTGATTGATTACATTGACAGCTTGATTGGTAATTTAAACAAGATTAATAGACACCATACAGCAGATTGATAGCACATATAAGAAGACAGCAATGATCACAATGGTAAAGATGTTCCGATTGGGTATATAAAGATTGGGAGATTGAGTAGCAATAGATACAGTGCAATTTTAAAGCAAAAGGTAAAAAACTATGAAGATGAAATTAGGTACTTTTTAGTTTTGTTTTTCAATGATGCAAAAGTTGGACAGCTTTTACTTAATAGTACTTAATAGTAATCGAGCTTAAAGTATAAATTGTGTTGAATTAAAAAAATAATAAAAGATTAAAAAAGGGGGGGAACATGGTAGAAAATAGCCAATATACAAATTGGTTAACAAACAGCATTTTTTTTAATAGTAAAACATGGGTTGACATTTAGAAGTAAGGTAGGTTACATGGAGTTAATTAGGTAGTACTTAGTTTTCATCTTAAACTGGTTGAGAGAGGTACAATCTTTGACATAATTGGGAAGGTCATTCCACATTCTGAGTCCCTTGATTCGTAGAGCCTAGTTTGATTAAGTTTGATTAAGTCCTAGTTTGATTAAGTCTAACTCTTGGAATATCAAATAAGTATTTGTTTCTGGTGTGGTGCACATGAGTTCTGTTATAACCTTCTAGGAAGCGTTGAAGGTCAGGATTGACATTACAATTCAGAGTTTTAAATATATAGAGTACACAAGAGAGGATGTGCAGTGACTTAATATCTAACATATTCAGAGATTTGAGTAAGGGTACCGAGTGCTATCTGGGGCCAGAGTTTGATATTGTTCTAATAGCAGCTTTGTGTTGGGTAATTAGAGGATGTAAATGATTTTGGGTAGTAGAATGCCAAGCACAAATACCATAGTTGAGATAAGGATAGATGAGAGAGTAATAGAGTGTCACCAGGGCAGGGCGAGGAACATAATATCTGATCTTAGAAAGAACGCCAACAGTTTAAGAAATTTTTTTTTTTTTTTGCTATATTTAGAATGTGTCCCTGGAAATTCAGCTTGTTATCGATGAGGACACCAAGGAATTTACCATCAACTTTACTACTGATTTGTATATTGTTTATTCATTTGAGGATTTATTACCAAACAAAATATAGAAAGTTTTGTCAATGTTAAGGATGAGTTTATTAGCAGTTAGCCAAAGATGAACTTTATTTAGTTCAGTATTCACAGTGACATTTAGAGCAAGAGGGTCAGGACTGGAGAAGATGAAAGTTGTGTCATCAGTAAATAAAATTGGTTTGAGGTGTTGAGAGGCATTTGGAAGGTCATTAATGTAGATGAGAAAGAGTAGAGGGCCAAGTATGCTGCCCTGTGGAACACCGATGTTTATAGGTAGTGTCAGAGAAATGGAATTATTCACAGAAACATACTGGAGCCTGTCAGTAAGATAGGACTGAAGGTATTGCATGGAGTGACCTCTGACTCCATAATGATGTAATTTAAGAAGAAGGTTTTGGTGGTTGACAGTGTCAAAAGCCTTATGTAGGTCCACAAATATCCCAACAGGGAACTCACTTTTGTCAAGAGCTGCATGTATCAAGTTAATCATACTAATAAGTGCATCGTTAGGGCTTTTTTGGGGTCTGAAACCATATTGACAAGAGCTTAGACCAATGCCTAAAGCCACTATTACGCAAAGCGTGTCGGGCAGGAAAAACATTAAAGACTTAAACTTAATACTAATTGAAATTAAAGTATAAAATGTGTTGAGAAAAAAATAAAAGTAATAAAGGGGGAACATGGCAGAAAAACAGCAAAAATACAATTAGGTCGACAAACAGCATTGTTTAAAAATAACAGACATGGGTTGACAATATAGGGGTAAGGTAGGTTACAGGGAATTTATTAGGTAGTGCTTATTTTTTATCTTAAACTGGTTGAGAGAGGTACAGTCTTTAACATGATTGGGAAGGTCATTCCACATATTTGATATTCCAAGAGTACGACTTAAATTAATCAAACTAGAAATGCGTTACAAATCAAGGGACCCAGAATGTGGAATGACCTTCCCAATCATGTGAAAGGCTGTACCTCTCCCAACCAGTTTAAGATAAAAACTAAGTTCTACCGAATTAACTCCATGTAACCTACCTTACCCCTAAATGTCAACCCATATGTCTTACTATTTTAAACATTGTCTTACTGTTTTAAACAATGCTGTTTGTTGACCAAATTGTATATATGCTATTTTCTGCCATGTTCCCCCCTTTCTTTATTTTGTATTTTTCAACACAATTTATACTTTAATCTCAATTAGTATTAAGTTTTAGTCTAAGTGTCCCCCCCCCTCACCTTGCCTGTAACGCTATACGTAGTAGTGGCTTTAGGTATTGTATGTACTAGCTCTTTCTTTAAATCCGACATTATGTTTGTAACTCATCTGCAATGTATGTACCTTTACCTGAATAAAGAATCTGAATCTGAATCTTAATGTCGATAAATGCAACATCTTGCATGTGTTGCTGGTGAAGCCTTATCTGAGGGACTCTAGGACGGGTCCTACAAGCAGGATAGATGTATCTTCGAAGGAAGGCAAGATTGTGCAGCAGGAACATGGAGGAAACAGCCGGAAGCCAACGACAGCCCATTTGAACAATGTGTGGAAGAAAGGAACGGAGACAATTAAGGCGAGCCTAGGGAAAGTAGGCAATGCAGTTGAAAAAATGAAACCTTGTGGAAATAAGGTTTAGGACAATATAGTGAACTCGGAGGTTGGTACTCAAATCTTGGAATATCTAAAAAAGAAAAACTAGACAAGATGAACAAATCCACAAGGGCCGTGATGAGGGTTCGAACCTCATCACGGCCCTTGTGGATTTGTTCATTTGATGCATCACGCTATTGTGATTTCTGTGTGTTGACAAGAGGATTGAGGCATTAGAAAACTTAGCTACGGAGGGTAGACGGGGTGAAGATGGTGGTGAAACGGGACGTGAAATGGAAAGTGAAACGTGCGTAGAAGAAAGTAAGGAAGAGCATGACGTATCGATGATAGAGGATAGTCAGGAAAATACAGTTTCTAGTAGTGTTCGCGGTGTTCATCCTCCTGTAGTGACAAATGTTGAAACAAAGGTTAAAGTAAAACGGTATACAGAAATAAAAAAGAAAATAGATATGAATAATATTTTCTTCGATGTTTGTAGTAGTTGTGCAAGTGAGGAGTTTAGTTTAGTTCATTTATTATGCACCCCATACCCACCTTGTGGGCGGTAGTGGAAAGGGTTACAGAGGCACATAATGGGCTCAGGGACTGAACCCCACAATTCATTTAGCTAAGCAAGTTACAATCTTGATGAGCTAGTTACAAAATTCAGTATGGAGAAAGCAAAAATGTTACTGCGTTGGGAGGAAGTCTAGCTCTAAGGTACTCTCGTATTTCATGAAATGTGACGGACAGGGCAAAGGTAGTTTTATTAATCATGGATGAAAGTAGATTGAAAATATTATCTTGGAACGTTAATGGATTAAAAACTAGAGCGGTGGATGTTCACTATTATACTCTTAGAAAGAATATTGACATAGTAGCACTCCAGGAAACTGGGGTTAGGGATGGTAGAACTGAGGCTAAATGGCTATACAGGTTTTCACTTATATACTGATGGAGGAACTAGGGGGGTCTCATGTTATGTCAAAAGTACCATACCTGCCGAGGTAACTGGAATCCCTCAGAGATATAGAGGTATTGAAAGTATTAGTTTGCGGATACAGTTACAAGCCCGAGAGTTAAATTTCATTAATCTATACATCTCTGATAGCTCCCTTAATTTAAGATACTTGCCAGATTCCTTCTTTTCTGAAGATACACTTGTGGTAGGGGATTTTAATGCCAGACATCCAGCTTTAGGATCAAAAGGTAAAGCAAATAGGAATGGTTGCAGATGGTACCAGTTTTTGCAGGAACATGAAGATGTTCAACTGCTGGGCGAGCCCTCTCCTACTCAAATGATGGGAGGGAGATTAGATTATGCTTGTTTGATAAATGCTGAAGGCATAGAGGGAAATTGTCTTACTGTAGAATACCTGCCTTCAGAGGAAAAGGTTAGAGTTTAGTGAGGGAGAATTAAAGGGTCTTGTTGGTCATATTAAGTCTTGGTATGATACATATAAGCCAGTTTCGGCAGAAGCATTTTATAAAGATCTAATTAAGGAGGTAGATGCATTTAATGCAACATTGAACCGGAAAACATCTAGTATAAAAAAGTGTCCCCCCAGAAAAGAAAATTATACACAGGACAAGATGCTTAAGGGGTGGACATTAACAACGAGGAGAGCTCACAGGGATTGGAATAGGAATGGTAGGACTGAGGAAGGGAACAATGCTTTACTGGCAGTTGCTAGGCTGTGTGGGGAGACGAGAAAGGAAATTAGGAGCAAGTATTGGCAGGAGTTTGCAGAGAAAGTTGGGAGTAACAGAAACTTGAAGGAAATCTGGCAAGACGTAAATAAAGTAAGGAGTAAAAAGCATAATTTTGTTGCACATCCTGACCCGCAAGGAATTGCAAATTCAAATTCAAATAAGTTTATTGAGGTAAAATACACACAAAGGGATGAGGTAGCTCAAGCTATTCTCACCCTGTTCAATACAACGTGTTCATACATATATAGACACATCACAAACAATATACATATTGCCGAACATTCTGAGAGATAAACATATACATTTCCTCCTTTACATAAGTAGTATGGTATCAGACGTACACACAAATACTTTTATGACTTAGGTATACTCTATAGACAATTTGCAAGAGACCTGCAGATAATTCAACAAAAGATTACAGTCTTGGTGCAAAATTCTTATATCTCTCCAGAATATCATCAGCATTTCCGTTGTGACACATCCAGGCTATTTGTTCAGGAACTTTAGTCATTTAAGTTTTTCATGCCCTAAACCCTGTGCGTAATAGTGGCTTTAGGCATTGTATGTACTAGCCCTATCTATAAATCCATCACTCTTTGTAAAATCTCTTGTATGTATGTACCTTACCTAAATAAACATTTGATTTGATTTGATTTGAACAGTCCTTATCTCAGTGTTTCTATATACATTAATCAACGGGCAATCAAGAACATAATGGGCAAGGGTGTGAGACCTTAACATACCACATAGTTTACACTTCGTGTCATTATCATGAACACCTATCCCATATTCCCAGTAATATTTGTACCCAAGCCTAGGAATAGCAAATGGTCTCGTAAATAAATGGGCGGAAGCTGCCAAATTTAGTTCATCTCTGTAACGAGAGAGTCATTAGATTCTGGAAAGATCTAAGAAAGGATTTTATACTTACAGCACGTAACAGTGGTGATGTCACTTGCACAGGTATTAATACCAGAGAAGAACTAATAACGGCGATTAAAGTTGGGAAATCTACCGCCCCTGGGGAGGATGGAGTAACTTATGAAATACTTAATGAACTTGCCATTATGACGAAAAGTCCACTGTTAGATCTCTTTAATATTAGTTATAAAGACGGCAGTATTCCCAGTAAATGGAAAAAAAACTATGATCATCCCTATCCCTAAAGCCAATGGAGAGTACAGACCTGTGTCCTTAACCTCGTGTTTTTGCAAAATGATGGAGAGGATCATTTTAAATAGACTTTTATATATAATAGGTGATCAGCTGATCACCTATTATATAGGTGATAGGTCTAGTAATTTGTTCGGGTTCCTCAGAGGCAAAAGTACTTCTGACTGTATTATTAAATGTCTAGCTAATGATAATGATTATTGTAAAATTTTTATTGATTTGCAAGGAGCTTTTGATAAAGCCAACAAAGAGGTTATCTTATATGAATTAGCTGGTCTTGGTGTTAAAGGGAGATTATTGCGCTGGATAGGGGATTATCTTCACGAAAGGAAGGCTCAGGTGTAGTATCAAGGTTGTATGTCAGGTGCGAAATCCTTTGAACTCGGCACACCTCAGGGAGGAGTGTTGAGTCCCACCCTGGGACCTATTCTATGGGACCTATTCTAAAGGGACCTATTCGATGGAACTCACTCCCTAATGAATTAAAAAGCTGCCCAACCTACCCCCTAATTCAAAAGTAACAAGAAAGAGTACCTAATTTCATGCTCATAGTTTCCTACCTAGTGCTTCACACTTGCACTGTATCGTGTTCAACCCCAAAATATGTGCCTAAGTCATTTAACTTCACCGTAGTAATCACTGCCATCATTTTATATCGTGGTTATGTTGAGCGCAACTTTTACTACAATGTACCTAGAAATAAGCCTCAAATTATGCTACAATGTACCTGTTGATAATCCTCAAATTATACTAAAATGTACCTATTAGTTTTCTTATAATGTACCTGTTAACTTTTTTAAATTTTGCTACAAATTACCTACTTATAATTATCTGTTAAATTAAGGACCTGCTCGAAACGCTATGCGTGTTAGTAGCTTTGCAAGAATATACAAATATCAATCTTATGTAATCTCACCAACCCATTGTACCTTCTTGTGAATAAATTATTATTATTATTATTATAATGTACAGGGGAGGAGGTTACGGGGGCGGGGGCAGTAATGAATAGGGGCAACGAGAGTGTACGGGGACGGCGACAGTGTACGGGGGCAGGGGCTGTAATGTACAGGGGAGGGGGCAGTAATGTACGGGTGCGGCGACAGTGTACGGGGGCGGCGACAGTAATGTACCTTACCTTACCTTGAGGTTACCTTACCTTGAGGTGCTTCCGGGGCTTAGCGTCCCCGCGGCCCGGTCGTCGACCAGGCCTCCTGGTTGCTGGGCTGATCAACCAGGCTGTTGGACGCGGCTGCTCGCAGCCTGACGTATG
Organism: Procambarus clarkii; assembly: GCF_040958095.1. Lineage (NCBI taxonomy): Eukaryota > Metazoa > Arthropoda > Malacostraca > Decapoda > Cambaridae > Procambarus > Procambarus clarkii. The sequence goes on along the minus strand of NC_091159.1, from coordinate 43,308,499 downwards.
AGTCACAGCCTGGTTGATCAGGTATCCTTTGGAGGTGCTTATCCAGTTCTCTCTTGAACACTGTGAGGGGATTGCCAGTTATGCCCCTTATGTGTAGCAGAAGCGTGTTGAACAGTCTCGGGCCTCTGATGTTGATAGAGTTCTCTCTCAGAGTACCTGTTGCACCTCCGCTTTTCAACGGGGGTATTCTGCACATCCTGCCATGTCTTCTGGTCTCATGTGATGTTATTTCTGTGTGCAGGTTTGGGACCAGCCCCTCTAATATTTTCCACGTGTAAATTATTATGTATCTCTCCCGCCTGCGCTCAAGGGAGTACAGATTTAGGCTCTTTAGTCGGTCCCAATAGTTTAGGTGTTTTACTGAGTGGATTCTAGCAGTAAAGGATCTCTGCACGCTCTCCAGGTCAGCAATTTCTCCAGCTTTGAAAGGGGCTGTCATTGTGCAGCAGTACTCCACTCTAGAGAGCACAAGCGTTTTGAAAAGTGTCATCATCGGTATAGCATCTCTAGTGTGAAAAGTTCTTGTTATCCAACCTGTCATTTTTCTTGCAGTTGTGACGGATACTTTATTGTGTTCTTTAAAGGTAAGGTCTTCCGACATGAGTACACCCAGATCCTTTACATTGCCTTTTCGTTCTATGTTATGATTTGCCTGAGTTTTGTACGTGGTTTCCGTTTTTATATTTTCATTTTTTCCATAGCGCATGAGCTGGAACTTATCTTCGTTAAACACCATATTATTTTCTGTAGCCTATAGAAAGACCTGATCTACATCTGACTGGAGGTTTGCCGTGTCCTCTATGTTGCCTACTCTCATGAAGATCCTAGTGTCATCTGCAAAGGATGATACAGTGCTATAGGTTGTGTTCTTGTCTATGTCCGATATGAGGATGAGAAAAAGTACTGGAGCAAGCACAGTACCCTGGGGGACTGAGCTCTTCACGGTTAATGGGCTGGATTTTATTTTGTTGACTATTACACATTGGGTTCTGTTGGTCAGGAAATTGGAGATCCATCTGCCTATTTTTCCGGTAATTCCTTTTGAACGCATTTTATGTGCAATAACGCCATGGTCACATTATTCAAAAGCTTTTGCGAAATCTGTGTAAATTACATCAGCGTTTTGTTTGTCTTCCATAGCGAGACTGTTCAACACGCTTCCACTACACATAAGGGGCATAACTGGCCGACTCCTCACAGTATTCAAGAGAGAACTGGATAAGCACCTCCAAAGGATACCTGATCAACCAGGCTGTGACTCATACGTCAGGCTGCGAGCAGCCGCGTCCAACAGCCTGGTTGATCAGGCAACCAGGAGGCCTGGTCGACGACCGGGCCGCGGGGACGCTAAGCCCCGGAAGCACCTCAAGGTAACCTCAAGGTAAGGTAGCATCTAATGCCATATCATAGTGGTCCAGCAACTGCGACAGGCAAGAGCGCCCTGTTCTGAAACCATGTTGTCCGGGGTTATGGAGATGCTGTGATTCCATGTATTTTGTGATCTTTGTTTTTTTTTTTTTTGAGATATATACAAAAGTTGTTACATTCTTGTACAGCCACTAGTACGCGTAGCGTTTCGGGCAAGTCCTTAATCCTATGGTCCCTGGAATACGATCCCCTGCCGCGAAGAATCGTTTTTTCATCCAAGTACACATTTTACTGTTGCGTTAAACAGAGGCTACAGTTAAGGAATTGCGCCCAGTAAATCCTCCCCGGCCAGGATACGAACCCATGACATAGCGCTCGCGGAACGCCAGGCGAGTGTCTTACCACTACACCACGGAGACTGCTTAATCAGACACCACGGATCTTACTTCTTAGCACTCTCTCAAAATTTTTTATAATGTGCGATGTTAGTGCTATCGGTCTGTAATTTTTTGCCTCTGCCTTATTTCCTCCTTTATGAAGTGGTGCTATCTCTGCTGTTTTTAGTATATCAGGAATAACGCCAGTATCTAGGCTTTGTCTCCACAGAATGTGGAGGGCCTGCGATAATGTTTTTTTACAGTTCTTGATGAATATGGAGTTCCAAGAATCCGGGCCTGGTGCAGAGTGCATAGGCATACTGTTTATGGCTTCTTCGAAATCCAGTGGGGATAGGGTGACGTCTGATATATGATTTGATGTTGGTATCATATCCATGAAAAATTCATTTGGGTTACCAATCTTTAGTGAGTTTAATGGCTCACTGAAAACAGAGTCGTACTGCTTCCTCAGTAGCTCGCTACAGGGTAGGAGGAGGTTACGGGGGTGGCGACAGTGTACGGGGGGCGGGGGCAGTAATGTACAGGGGAGGAGGTTACGGGGGCGGCGACAGTGTACGGGGGCGGGATCAGTAATGTACAGGGGAGGAGGTTACGGGGACGGCGACAGTGTACGGGGGCGGGGGGCAGTAATGTACAGGGGAGGAGGTTACGGGGGCGGGGTCAGTAATGTACAGGGTAGGTGGTTACGGGTGCGGCAAGACTGTGTTCGAGGGGCGGGGGGGGGGGGCAGTAATGTACAGGGGAGGAGATTACGTCGGAGGAGGTTACGGGGGTGGCGACAGTGTACGGGGGCGGGGGCAGTAATGTACATGGTAGGAGGTTACGGGGATGGTGAGACAGTGTACGGGGGCGGGGGCGGGGGCAGCAATGTACGGGGCGGCGAGTGTACAGGGACAGTAATGTACGGGGGCGGGGCCAGTAATGTACAGGGTAGATTATGTGGACGGCGAGACAGTGTACGGGGGCGGCGAGACAGTGTACGGGGGGCGGGGGCAGTAATGTACAGGGTAGGAGGTTATGGGGACGGCGAGACAGTGTACGGGGGCAGTAATGTACAGGGGCGGCGAGTGTACAGGGGCAGTAATGTACGGGGGTGGCGACAGTGTACGGGGGCGGGGCCAGTAATGTACAGGGTAGGAAGTTACGGGGGGGGAAGTTACGAGGGCGGCGAGACAGTGTACGGGGGCGGGGGCAGTAATGTACAGGGTAGGAGATTATGGGGACGGCGAGACAGTGTACGGGGGCAATAATGTACGGGGGCGGCGAGTGTACGGGGGCAGGAGTGTACGGGGGTGGTGGCGCCATCTATTGAGCGCGTGGTGCACTAGACAATGGGTGTTAGAGGGAGGACCGCATTGAGTCCGCCAGCAGCGCGCGACAGCCATATTGGACAGTACCGGTACACACCTCTCCCTTCTCTTTCATATTACACCACGTTTTTGACTCAACAAGACTCAAGTGTTAGTGGGAAGTGGTCGACGAGGTATTTAGTGACACCTGTAGCTCAAGATCGCACTCAGGAATGTTATAGGTGAGGGCTGGAGGAGACATAAGTGAGCTCCACAAATTGCTGTGTTCATCGGGTAGAGCTGGTGTCGGCTCCACACTTGCTGGCTCTTCCATTCCTTTTTCTCACACAAGTAAACTCTTTATGGAGCTCTTAACTCCCACACCTCACACTAAACTTTCCATATTACCATTTCTGTTGGGTATTATTATTTACATATAAAGAGTTACACGATAATCCAAGGTCATTTGTTAACACCAAGTGTTATTGTTTTTATTCTTCCTTAGGGTAGAGTAATGTTATGTGTGGTGCAGCTGCTGGTGCTTGGCTGCCTGGTGCCCCTAGGTGTGGTATTGGTGCGAGGTAAGACTAGGTAGAGCTTGTCACACTAACACAAGGATGCTCTTGCTACACCTCAACCTCTCATGTCCACTTATCACTTTTTTTTTTTTTTTAGATTTTTGTAATGTCATATATTGTCTAATATGTCCTTTGTAAAAGTAAAAATAAAATATTTCTCCCTTGTAAGTTTGTTTAATAATTGAGTGAAGGTCAGCAGTAGAGGAACTTAAGGTGGATCACAATTTTGGTTGATTAGCATTCTCTTGAGAAAATATCACTGATTGATGTAAACAATACAAGTGCCGTGTTTCTGGCTCGTCCCTCTTTGGCTAGCGCCACTTTTCCGTTCTCGTTAAATTTTGTTAGGATGGTAGGTTCAGGTTAAGAATTGGCTGAATGTGTAACGTGGCATTGTCAACCTACTTTCACCTCGCATCAACCCCGTAAAAAGAACTGAACAGCATAAATAATCGGACCAAATGTTGGTGTTGTCTAGTGGAAAGCTAGGCTACTGGTCCATGCAAAGCACCTGTTTTTGAGTCGATGCTTGAAACACTCCAACTACTTTGTTCCTTATTTTACTTGGTAACGTGTTCCATAAATAGGCAACCAGTCCTATTTCCGAATAAGTATTTACCAAAGCTTTTCTGAATCAAAACTGATATCGTTTTATCCATTTTTTATTTCTAATTTGTGTTGATATATTTAGTACATTAATGTTTTCATTGCTCTACCCTTTCATCTATTTGCATACTTCAGTCATGTCTTACTGTTCTCTTTCCTAAAAATTATAAGTTGTCTTAAGTTTTTTTTTTATATGAAAGGTTAATTTTAGGGGTTAATTTTGTCATCCTTCACTGTACATGTTTAGCTCTTCCATTCTGTTGTACGATGATCTAAGCTGAATTGCATAATTTAAATGCCTAGTAACAAAATAAATGTTGAAGATTAACAGTGGGTATCTTGATGTTACTGTTTCCAGATAAGAAACCCAGAATCTTACTTCCCTTATTTTAAACATTTGTATATTGAATTTTTGGCTCCAGATTCCAAATAATTATGATTGGTTCTTTTTTGCACTTAATTTAAACGTTCGGTGAAATCCAGTAACTTTTTGTTAATTTCGTAGGCTTGCAACCGTACTTTTTCCTGACATGAAGTTATGCTCAACGCCCTTTTGTTATATTTAAAAATCTAAGTTGTCCTGTTGTGACTGATTACTTGTCGATTTATTTCCTGTCACATTTTAGAATCATCAGTGAATTTGCTGTTGTTGCCATTAAATCCTTTAACTATACAGTATATATGTGATAAAAAACAGATGTACCAAGACAGTGCCCTGAAGTATTTCACTTGCAGTAATTTACAACTCGAACTTATCCCAGTATAGGTTGATCTTGTTTCCTTTTAAATAACACTGTACCAATCTATTTTATAATAGCCCCTTTAGTGTCTAGCTGAAATTTAGATATAAATGTCTTTGTTTTACATTATTAACTGCTTCAAATACAGTTTACTAAATGCTGGAAAAGAATAGAAGTTTGTTAAATATGAGTGGCCATTAGCAAAACCAGTCTGAACTTTTTTTTTTTAATAACAAAATTTCCCCACAATGTGCAAAAACTTAAAGTTCATATAATTCATTATTTCAATTGTTTTGACCCGACTCCGCAGAACTTTGCAAATAACTATACAAAGCTGAGTAGAGGTTCCTCTGCAATTTGCCTTTGCTCCACAGGAGTTAAGATTTCATGGATTTGGAGTTGCCACTTTGTTTTTACAGATCCAAACCAAGCAAAGTGTGCTTCTCCATGTGTGTAATTCATGTAAGACTGGCTTAATGCACTAATTCATGACTCGTCTATCTCATATTTTGTGCACTTTATTAATTTAGATCTTAACGTTTAAAGGTCTAACATTCTGACAATTTTTCACTGAAGTTTCTTTTTATTTAAACATGACAATGGAGAGAGAGAGACTCCCCCTTATCTTTATTGCCATTAGCTTAAATAACAAATTAGTTAATTTTCAATGTAATTTGCCATCATAAGCTATTCTAAACTAATGGAAAAATGTGGTTAGTCAAGGGATGAGATGTCTTGCCTCTACAGCCATCAGGTTAAATAAGAGTAAACAAGTCATGTTGGAAGACAATAATAAATTAAATCTCAAAAGTCTGGTAATTGTTTTTAAAATTTTGGGTAATTACAATGATTTTCAAGCTAAACTTAACAGAGCATAGAATTATTTCAAATGCAGAAAGCAAGACATAAGAATCATGAATGCTAGGCAGTTAAGGTTTGATGAGGGTTTTCTTGGTTAGAATGCAACCTGTCAATAATTTGTTTATATAAAGTTTTTATATCAATATTATTTCAGTTCTTATTGCACTGTATAAGCCACTAATCAATTATTACCCAAATATTAATGTGTTAGTGGCTTCAACTGCTTCTGCAATCCACTTGAAAATAAAAAAGGGGGGGGGGAGAGGGAAAGGAATGATCAGTGGAAAATGCTAATTCATTAGGAAAAAGGCATACAGTATAAAGCACTTGGGAAGGGTCAGGATAAGGATTTGAGATGGGATATTTTTCATAATTGAAAAATACAGTATAACAATTTTTGCACAAAATTTGTACTATGCACAATTTTGTTAAATGCTAACTTCAAGAAATATGTGAATCCAAAGTGACATTACGACCAGGAATGTGATTTTACAAAAAGCTTACACCAGAGGTGGTACGGGATGTGAAAATTTAAAATAACCTTCCAGCAAATATAAGAAATATTGCGTGTAAATGTTAAGAATGATCAGCTGGGTTGTGAAAGCTATGTAGGCCTGTGGACTGCTACCTGCCTTGGTTGACTAAATCTTGCAATATAATTGTGATACAACCTGTGTAACCTTACTAATGTTTTATAAATTCCAAAATTCAGTAATGACTTTTAAGATAAAAGTTATGCAAGAACTTTCATAAAGCTGGTGCAACCCAGTAGTAGATAGACTGAGAATGTGTAATAAAATTTATTATATTGAATAGTAGTTGTAGAATTAATTGAAATTGCATTGTAAACAAAATAGCTTGCATATTAGTTATGTACCTTTATACAAAATGCTGTAGTGATTTGATCTTAAAGTGTACCACTGCTGTTTTTTTTATAATTGTACAACTTTTCTTTGGACCATTCAGGTAGCATGAGGTACCTGAATGGATCTCATGGACCATAATTGAGAAGCAGACGAGGCACAATAACGTGGCTGAAATATGTTGACCAAACATAATGTCCCTTAAGCACACTATTGTCAGCTCTACCTAGCATTGAGCTCTATCTATGGCCCCTATATTGTGCCATAGGCAGTGTGTCCCCTAAGGACAAAATCAACTTGAGAATGGTCCAGGACGGACCGAAACGTTGTCGTCCCTTCACTTTCTAGTGTTGATCAACATAATTGAGAACTCGTGCATTGAAGTTAATACTTTCATGCACTGGGCATGCGAGCCGCCCACTTAGAGGTCATGCACTCCACGTGCGGGCGAGCGCGCAGCGACACCGAAATATGTATACTCGTTTCAGTTTTCTCGCCTTACTTCTCATGCTACTTCATTCGTTTTGGTATCATTGTGTTCGCAATAGAATTCCCTATAGGTATATATGCATATAATGTCCAAAAGCCCAGAGTGACTCCCTGCAGCAAAGCCTAAAATCTGCAAAAGTTACCCGTGAGCGCACAAAATTCGTAAAATGTGTATACTCGCTTCAGTTTTCTCACCTTAATTCTCGTGCTACATTGTTCGTTTTGGTATCATTGTGTTCGCAATTAAATTCCCAGTAGGTGTATATGCATATACAGTAATGTCCAAAAGCCCGGTGTGACTCCCTGCAGCAAAGCCTAAAGTTACCTGTGAACGAGCACCAATTTGTACAGTTCAGCCTAATGTGTATACTCATTCAGTTTTATAACATCAATTTTCATGTTAAGTCTTTCATTTTGGTATCAAATTGTTCGCAATATAAAGGCGTGTATTTTGAAACTATTCCCATAATAATAGAGCAATAACTAGTATTTTAACATATTTTAATTTTGGATGCTCATCACAAAATTATTTATATCTTTCGAGTGGTCTGACATAAATTTTTGTGTTACATCTTACATTTTGGTATCGAATTGTTCACAATCTAAAGGCGCACATTTTAAAACTAGTCCCATAATAATAGCACGATAAATAGACTTTTAACAAATATTTAAAATTTTGACCAAAAACGTATTTATGATCTTTCAAGAGTTTTGACATTGTTACATCTTTCAATTTGGTATCAAATTGTGTGCACTCTAAAGGTGCTCATTTTGAAACTATCACGAAGTCGATCAGATAATATATGAATTTTATAAATTTTTTTATCGGACGCACATAATGTCCGATGTTCGGACTTGAGAGAAAAAAAATTGGACACAAGGGTCGTTCGAAGAGTGCGATAGGGTTAATAGAAGATTACAAGTTCCACAAGCAAGATGGCTATGGACATTTAAAGTTTTTTAATGCTGTATTTAGAGCATTTGCACAATACAGTACAGTATTTGATTAGGCACTTTTAATTTTTATTTACAATGATAATATTAGTGCTATTCACTTGGTAGCATAATTAATTTAAATATTGGAGTGTAGTAGTTAAAGTTTGTTTTGGCTGCTGGTCTCTGTAGAGTATAATGATTACTACCTAATACAGCTTTGCAAAAACTTTGTGAAAAAGCTTAAATAACATTTTACTGCATTTTTAGTGTAGAATACAAAGTTTACTGAATGATTATTGTATATAATTTCATGTGCCAGCAGCTTCTATAAATTAAGTCTTGCACATGTTTAATTACAGTACTGTAGTTGCATTCATTGATGTTACTGATTTTGATTTGTGCTTATTTTGATGGGTTTTAAGACTGGAATGGAGGTACTGCTTAAAAGCATTGTCAGAATCCATTTTCTTGGAATCGCAATTTTTGAATTATCTAGTCTGCATAAATTTGTTTCATTGTGCATACCATTTTTAATTTTCACTAGGCACTACCTACCTTGAATCTACCTTCGAAGTGGTTCCAGGGATCACCGACCCCATGGTCCGGTCCCTGACCAAGCCTTCTGGTAGACTGCCTGATCAGCTAGACTGTTGGTACTTGCAGCTCGGAATCCGATGTGGGCACCACAGCCCGGCTGATCAGGAACGCTTTGAAGGAACGTGTCATGTTCCTACTTGAAGACATTTAGGGGTCTGTTGGTAATTCTTCTTGTATTTAAAGGGAGTGTATTGAAAACCTTAGGGCCCTTAATTCTTAGTTGTCTTTAAGTGTCAATACTATTTACTTGGGGCTATTTTACACTTGGGTAAGGAATTATTAGTGTGCAGATTTTGAGTCGGTTCCTCCAGTGTTTTCTAGGTGTAGATTATGATGTACTGTATATTGCCTGTGCTCAAGGAGTTAAAGGGATTTAAAGTGACCGTAATACAGTAGTTGTGAATTCATATTAGTTTTTCATGTTGTAAACGAATGGCTTTTGCGTTTATAAATATAAGCAATTTTCATTCAGTCCAGTTAAATGACGAATAGTTTGATCTATCCTCATTCTTAACCTTTAAAAGAGCTCCAATTGCTATCTGCAATTACCTCCTCTACTCAAATACAATTTTTTTTTATTAATTTTGTGAACTATTTTTTGTCGTGCACAATGATGGTGCTTCCCCGACAGCTGAATGGACAGCGCTCGGGATTCGTAGTCCTGAGGTTCTGTGTTTGATCCTCGGTGAAGGCGGAAAAAAATGGGCAGAGTTTCTTTCACCCTGATGCCCCTTCCCTGTTCACCTAGCAGTAAATAGGTACCTGAGAATTAGACAGCTGCTACGGGCTGCTTCCTGGGAATGTGTAACAAAAAGGAGGCCTGGTCGAGGACTGGACTGCAGGGACGCTAATCCCTGATATTATCTCAAGATATCCTCATGATAATCTCATGATAACCCCCATGGTGAAGATGAGGGCTTACTAACCTCATCATTATGAGCTATAAGGACTCTGGCAAATACTTTTCCTGGTCATGGGTACTATTACTAATATTTTTATATTTGTTTAAAAACATCTTCCCTTTTAACCACTAGTCAACTTGTTCTCTTTACCACTTACCTACTTTGTTCAGCTTCAGATAAATTGTTCTTTTATAGTATATAGATGCAACATACTTAAAATACCATTCATTTCTTAAGATCAGTAGGAGCCATGAGGGTTTGAACCTGTACACTGGGTATGTCCGGGGTCGGTCTAGAACACCAAGAAATGAGCAAAAGCATCGCAAATTAGACTTCCACTGAAGCCTAATCAGGAATACCTGAAATTGTGGCTGGGAGTACCCAGTGTATAAGTTTGAGTCCTCATGGCTCCTACTGATACTGATGTATCTTATTGATACATCATGGTAATGTGATTTCTGTGTGTGTTTGTAGAAAAGTGTAGGAGATGGACTTCCTAGACTACGAGCCAGAGTGTAGGCTTGTAGTCTAGGAAGGAGCATTGTATGAAACCCTGATTAGGTGTCATCGGAAGCTTCAGGAACCCTAGAAGATTCGATTAAATCCAAAATTGCAATGCTTTTGACACTATAGTGGGCTAGTGTGCCTGGAAGTACCCAGCACATAGATTTGAACTCTCCCACATTAATGTGATTTCTTTTTGTATCAATTTCTCTAATTATCAATTGTCTCATTTCCAGTGGCCCATCATCTTGTTTGATATATGTAAACACTAGGATTTTTCTTTACCAGCCCTGCTATATGCACCTTATAATTACTTTTAACTTCTGTTTTTAACTTCTCTTGAATGTAAAAAGATTTGTCATGCTAGGGATCTTTATCCAGAAAATCAGTGTACAATTATTTAAAATATGGCAAAGAGGATCAGAGTTGTAATTGTAAGCATTAATAATAATAAATTTAGTGATGTTTGCATTGCACTTGTTAGGCTACATCTAGGTTGTACGATTTAGTTTTGGATACTGTTCTATATTAATGTACAGTACTGTACTGTAATGGGAGCCTGTCGGCCAAGCGGACAGCATGCTGGACTTGTGATCCTGTGGTCCTGGGTTCGATCCCGGGCGCCGGCGAGAAACAATGGGCAAAGTTTCTTTCACCTTATGCCCCTGTTACCTAGCAGTAAAATAGGTACCTGGGTGTTAGTCAGCTGTCACGGGCTGCTTCCTGGGGGTGGAGGCCTGGTTGAGGACCGGGCCGCGGGGACACTAAAGCCCCGAAATCATCTCAAGATAACCTCAAGATACTCATCTCAAGATAACCTCAAGATACTATATAATGGATATTAATTAGCTGGGATTTGTAAAGAATGGTGAAAAAACAATGGGGAAGACATGACTGAGGACAACATATCGATGAAGAGGGTATAATAGGGGGGGTGGATATCAGCAAGGTGAATATACTAGTGCAAAATGGAACATAAAACAGTAAATAGAAGTTTGGATTAAAAGGAGACTAGGCAGAGTGTTGGTTTAGATATAGAGTTTTGGATTTATCAAATGTTAGAACAGGTTAATACAGTAGGTTTGAGATCACTAGATTGGCTCAAGCGTACAGACATACGAGTGAATAAGATTTTGTGTAGAAGTTACTTTGCTTGGACCACTAGGCCTTTGTGCAGTTTCCTTAAAAAATTTTCTTCTAAAATTTTTGCTCTAGGTAAACATTTCCTCCTCAGTTTCTTGCATACTGTACATGTACATTTTTTTCGATAGGCATTTGCTACATGGTTATAAATTTTGTGCCATTACTGATATTATTTGATTGAAGTAATTTAAATGACATACTGCGTCTCTAGGATTCAGTTAACACTTTCGTCCTGCGGGGATGGATTTAACGTCCACAAATAACTGTGGATGTCCTGCGAGGACGCATGTGGGGTTCAAAATTAAAATTGGTTAAAATTAAATTGTTTACCCAATCATTATAGGACTAGTTTTAAAATGCATAGCTTTAGATTCCGAACAATTTGATACCAGAATGAATGACGTAGCTTTACAGTTGATGAGAAAACTGAACAGAGTACTGTGTACACACTTTGTGTATAATGCTCACGGGTAGCACTCGTCCAATTTTCGGGTTTGCTGCAGGTGGCACACCGGGCTTTTTGACTATATGCATATTCCCCTGTGGGGAATTCTATTGCGAATAATTTGATACCAAAATGAACGACGTAACACAAAAATTGATGTTATATGACTGAAAAGAGTATACACATTAGTGTAATTATCTAATGTGTATATTAAAATTTAAGTAATTACCTTAGTTACAGGATGAGAGCTACGCTCGTGGAGTCCCGTCTTTCCAACACTGTCATATAACACTTTGAAAGTACAGTACTGACGGTTTTGACCTCTACTACCTGCTCACCTAACTTGTTCCAACTGTCTACCGCTCTGTTTGTGAAAGTGAATTTTCTTGTATTTCTTCGGCAGCTTTGTTTAGTTAGTTTAAATCTATGACCTCTTGTTCTCGAAGTTCCAGGTCTCGGGAAGTCTTCCTTATCAATTTTATCGATTCTTGTTACTATCTTGTATGTAGTTGTCATATTGTCTCTTTCTTCTCTTCTAGTTTTGGCATATTTAATGCCTTTAACCTCTCCTCATAGCTCATGCCCTTCAGTTCTGGGAGCCACTTAGTGATATGTCTGCATCTTTTCCAGTTTGTTAATGTGTTTCTTAAGAACATTGTGCGAGGGGCCTATGCTACACTTTCTAACTTCAGAATTGCTCTTAAATACATGGCTGGAGAAATACTAAAGAAATTGTTCACGACTTTTGTTAGACCAAAGCTGGAATATGCAGTGGTTGTATGGTGCCCATATCTTAAGTAGCACATCAACAAACTGGAAAAGGTGCAAAGACATACTGCTAAGTGGTTCCCAGAACTGACGAACAAGAGCAATGAGGAGATATTAGAGGCATTAAATATGCAAAAACTAGAAGATAGAAGAAAGAGGCAATATGATCACTGCGTTCAAAATAGTAACAGGAATCGATAAAATTGATAGGGAAGAATTCCCGAGACCCGGAACTTCAAGAACAAGAGGTCATAGATTTAAACTAACAAAACAAAACTGCCAGATAAATATAAGAATTTACTTCTGTAAACTGAGTGGTAGACGGTTGGAACAAGTTGGGTGAGGCAGTGGTGGAGGCCAAAACCGTCGGTAATTTCAAAGCGCTATATGACAGTGCTGGGAAGACGGGACACCACGAGCGTAGCTCTCATCCTGTAACTACACTTGGGTAATTACACATTTTCTTTTATAGATCTTGATTACATACAAAATGTCTGTAAATAAACTATCTAGAGAATTCAATATTAAATACAGTATTGCATATAAAATAATCCTTAAGATTGATTTAAACTATTTCAGTGATATGCTTTATCATTAGATATTTGATAAGAGTAATTATTTATCTTATCTTACACCTTCCAAAGGCATTACAGTATTATGCCTTGGATGAGGAGGAATCATATATATATATACTGTAGTGCAGTTTGCTTCATGGTATAGTAGTAGATGAACTTTGCCAACTCTGAAACTGTTAACCACTTTAAAATTTTTAATTTACTTCAAAATACCATCAAAGGGAAATTATCAAACGATGGACCATAGGAAAGGTAAGAATTGTATTTTAAATGTTTGTAGTTAATACATAATGGAATGTATGTTTTTTTGTGAATGACTATTTTCACTATCACTGGACATGTATGCTTATGTAGCAGAACATTTATTGGAATAACAAGTGTCTGAAGGTATTTTTCCCAGTGTCATATAGGGCTGCTTGTGAAATCTCTTATGCCCAACCACTCCTGTCCCAGCCATACAGAATTAAGAACATAAGAACAAAGGTAACTGCAGAAGGCCTATTGGCCCATACGAGGCAGCTCCTATCTATAACCACCCAATCCTACTCATATATGTTCAACCCACGCTTGAAACAATTGAGAGACCCCCCCACCACCACGTTACGTGGTAATTGGTTCCACAAATCAACAACCCTGTTACCGAACCAGTATTTACCCGAGTCTTTCCTAAATCTAAACTTATCGAATTTATACCCATTGTTTCATGTTCTGTCTTGTGTTGATACTTTTAATATCCTATGTAGGCAATATAATTTGCAATTATTCGGTGGGATCTTGCCCTAACAACCCATGCTCAAATGAGTTCTTGGATTGTCAGAAAAGTTGAACAAAAAAAAGTTTCATTTCAATGAGGATTGTTAGTCTTGACTGCAGCTGAGCCCATCCATTGGGATCTGGCCATGTTAACAGCCAAGCTATCTAACCTGGAGCATACCCGGAGAGAGTTTTTGGGAGTTCTTCTACTTCCCAAGCTCAGCCTGGGGCCAGGCTCGACTATGTAAGCTATTGTACATAAAATTGATAAATGTTTTATTATTTTAATGACTGCATGTTATAAATTGTCCATGCTTTTAGGAATTTAAGTGTAAAGTCCTAATACTGATTTAGATGAATGCATAAGCAAAAATACTAAAATATAACCATTTAATGTACAGTAAATACTGTATTATTGTTTGAAAAAATTTCCCTTGCGCTTGCCCTTCTCTCCGTCCTTGCTCACTGCTCGTTTACTGCTATCTCCTCCCACCTTCCTTCCCTTCAGTCATTTTACCTTACTGAGTTCAATAATGATAGTGTATACAAGGAAGAATCCTTCACCTTCGTTATTTTTGCCTTCAAATATTCCAGTGTATATAATATATATTTTTGGTGCCAAATTATTTGCTGTATCCCATTTGAAAGTCAAAATGAAGAAGGCACAATAAATTAGCTTTGTGTATACAGTGGAACCTTGGTTGACTGTCCTAGAAGAAATTTTTTTTGGAACATGACATTAAATTCGTCGTAAAATTTGAATTGGTTCTCGGCGGTTTATTTGGAAGATGGTGTCTGTTCGTATGCATATGGGTCGTACGAGTGTATGGTGCTCGAGACGAGGAGCCCTCAGTTTGTTTACAATTCTATCCTGTGTAGTGACGACCGATCTTGAATTCTTTAAGAATTTCATTGTTTTTCTGCTATTGTTTTCTGAACAGTAAAGTTCGTATTATTTATCATGCCATGGGTCCCAGGATGGTGAGGGGACTGGTTGGATGGATGGTGGGGGGGGGGGGGGTGGAACTGACTAGATGGATGTAGGGGAACTGGATGGATGGATGGTGAGGGGACTGGATGGATGGATGGTGAGGGGACTGGATGGATGGATCTTGAGCTCATCTTGATGATTTCGGGGCTTAGCGTCCCCGCGGCCCAGTCCTCAACCAAGCCTCCTTTTTGTTACACACACACACACACACACACACACACACTTTTTTAATGAGTGTAATTGGACAGAATTGTTGCTAGGCAGGGAAGTAAATGAAATGTATGCCAAATTTTTAAAAATATACGAGGAAGGCACACAAACATTCATACCAAAACAGAGATGCAGGGCCAGAAAACAGGATTGGTTCGACAGAAATTGTGAGAGGGCAAGAGACCAAAAGACACAAAAATGGAATCAGTATAGGAAGAGGCCAAACCCCCAAACATACCAGCGATACAAAGATGCGAGAAACAACTATACAGCAGCAAGGAGAGAGGCAGAAAGAAATTTTGAAAAAGGGATAGCAGATAAATGTAAAACAGAACCGGGCCTATTCTACAAATTCATAAACAACAAATTGCAGGTAAAGGATAATATCCAGAGGTTGAAAATGGGAAACAGATTCACGGAAAATGAAAAGGAAATGTGTGAAACATTAAATGAAAAGTTCCAAAGTGTGTTTGTACAAAATGAAATCTTCAGAGAACCAGACACAATAAGAATTCCAGAGAACAACATAGAGCGGATAGTGGTGTCTAGAGATGAAGTGGAAAATATGCTAAAGGAGCTCGGGAAGAACAAAGCAGCTGGCCCAGATGGCGTTTCACCATGGGTTCTGAGAGAATGTGCATCTGAGCTCAGCATTCCACTTCACCTGATCTTTCAGGCATCCCTGTGTACAGGAATCGTAGCAGACGTGTGGAAACAGGCTAACATAGTTCCAATCTACAAAAGTGGCAGCAGGGAAGACCCCCTCAATTATAGACCTGTATCATTGACAAGTGTAATAGTGAAAGTATTGGAAAAGCTAATCAAAACTAAATGGGTAGAACACCTGGAGAGAAATGATATAATATCAGACAGACAGTATGGTTTTCGATCTGGAAGATCCTGTGTATCGAATTTACTCAGTTTCTATGATCGAGCCACAGAGATATTACAGGAAAGAGATGGTTGGGTTGACTGCATCTATCTGGACCTAAAAAAGGCTTTCGACAGAGTTCCACATAAGAGGTTGTTCTGGAAACTGGAAAATATTGGAGGGGTGACAGGTAAGCTTCTAACATGGATGATAAATTTTCTGACTGATAGAAAAATGAGGGCAGTAATCAGAGGCAATGTATCGGAATGGAGAAATGTCACAAGTGGAGTACCACAGGGTTCAGTTCTTGCACCAGTGATGTTTATTGTCTACATAAATGATCTACCAGTTGGTTTACAGAATTATATGAACATGTTTGCTGATGATGCTAAGATAATAGGAAGGATAAGAAATTTAGATGACTGTCATGCCCTTCAAGAAGACCTGGACAAAATAAGTATATGGAGCACCACTTGGCAAATGGAATTTAATGTAAATAAATGTCATGTTATGGAATGTGGAATAGGAGAACATAGACCCCACACAACCTATATATTATGTGAGAAATCTTTAAAGAATTCTGATAAAGAAAGAGATCTAGGAGTGGTTCTAGATAGAAAACTATCACCTGAGGACCACATAAAGAATATTGTGCAAGGAGCCTATGCTATGCTTTCTAACTTTAGAATTGCATTTAAATACATGGATGGCTATATACTAAAGAAATTGTTCATGACTTTTGTTAGGCCAAAGCTAGACTATGCAGCTGTTGTGTGGTGCCCATATCTTAAGAAGCACATCAACAAACTGGAAAAGGTGCAAAGACATGCTACTAAGTGGCTCCCAGAACTGAAGGGCAAGAGCTACGAGGAGAGGTTAGAAGCATTAATTATGCCAAAACTAGAAGACAGAAGAAAAAGAGGTGATATGATCACTACGTACAAAATAGTAACAGGAATTGACAAAATCGACAGGGAAGACTTCCTGAGACCTGGAACTTCAAGAACAAGAGGTCATAGATTTAAACTAGCTAAACACAGATGCCGAAGAAATATAAGAAAATTCACCTTCGCAAATAGAGTGGTAGACGGTTGGAACAAGTTAAGTGAGAAGGTGGAGGCCAAGACCGTCAGTAGTTTCAAAGCGTTATATGACAGAGTGCTGGGAAGACGGGACACCACGAGCGTAGCTCTCATCCTGTAACTACACTTAGGTAATTACACTTAGGTAATTACACGCACACACACACACACACACACACACACACACACCAGGAAACAGCCCATAGCAGCTGTGTAACTCCCAGGTCCGTATTTACTGCTAGGTAACAAGGGCATCAGGGTGAAAGAAACATTTTGCCCATTTGTCGTCGCCTCCGCTGGGGATCGAATCCGGAACCTCAGGACTATGAATCCAAAGCACTGTCCACCCAGCAGTCAGAAACATCAGGGAACTGGATGGATGGTTAGATGGTGGGGGGAACTGAATAGATGGATGGAGGGGGGGGAACTGGATATATAGGGGGTGGATGGATGGTGAAGGGACAGGGCAAGTGGGTGGATGGGGACTGGATGGATGGGGACTGGATGGATGGATGGATGGATGGATGGGGACTGGATGGATGGATGGATGGGGACTGGATGGATGGATGGATGGGGACTGGATGGATGGATGGATGGGGACTGGATGGATGGATGGATGGGGACTGGATGGATGGATGGATGGGGACTGGATGGATGGATGGATGGGGACTGGATGGATGGATGGATGGGGACTGGATGGATGGATGGATGGGGACTGGATGGATGGATGGATGGGGACTGGATGGATGGATGGATGGATGGGGACTGGATGGATGGATGGATGGATGGGGACTGGATGGATGGATGGATGGATGGATGGGGACTGGATGGATGGATGGATGGGGACTGGATGGATGGATGGATGGATGGATGGGGACTGGATGGATGGATGGATGGATGGGGACTGGATGGATGGATGGATGGATGGGGACTGGATGGATGGATGGATGGGGACTGGATGGATGGATGGATGGATGGGGATTGGATGGATGGTGGGGGGGGGGAACTAGGTGTATGGATAGATGGTAGGGGGGACTAGGTGTATGGATAGATGGTGGGGGGGGGACTAGGTGTATGGATAGATGGTGGGGGGGGGGGAACTAGGTGAATGGATAGATGGTGGGGGGGGGGACTAGGTGTATGGATGGATGGTGGGGGGGGACTAGGTGTATGGATGGATGGTGGGGGGACTGGATTTATGGATGGATGGTGGGGAATCAGGATGGGTGGAGTAAAACCGACTCCCATACCGCACCCTCCCCGCTACCCCCCCACACCGCACCCTCCCCGCTACCCCCCCACACCGCACCCTCCCCGCTACCCCCCCACACCGCACCCTCCCCGCTACCCCCCCCACACCGCACCCTCCCCGCTACCCCCCCACACCGCACCCTCCCCGCTACCCCCCCACACCGCACCCTCCCCGCTGCCCCCCCACACCGCACCCTCCCCGCTACCCCCCACACCGCACCCTCCCCGCTACCCCCCCCCCCCACACCGCACCCTCCCCGCTACCCCCCCCCCCCCACACCGCACCCTCCCCGCTACCCCCCCCACACCGCACCCTCCCCGCTACCCCCCCACATTGCACCCTCCCCGCTATCCCCCCCCACACCGCACCCTCCCCGCTATCCCCCCCCACACCGCACCCTCCCCGCTACCCCCCCCACACCGCACCCTCCCCGCTACCCCCCCCCCACACCGCACCCTCCCCGCTACCCCCCCCACACCGCACCCTCCCCGCTACCCCCCCACACCGCACCCTCCCCGCTACCCCCCCACACCGCACCCTCCCCGCTACCCCCCACACCGCACCCTCCCCGCTACCCCCCACACCGCACCCTCCCCACACTAGAACCACCCCAGCTGTACTCTCCCAGCCACATCTGGATGGTATCAATACAGAAGGCTTTCTTGCTACCAACTGGTGGATCAGGAGGCAGTAAATATGAATGCATGCCTTTGAATGAGTCATCAGCAAAGTACGGTTAAATGTTCACTTATTTTATTTATGGTTTATATTTATACCCGATTTTTTTGTGTATGAAAAATTAGTATTCTGTATAAAATGTATTTTGAAGTGTTTAATATTTTTGGGGGTGTGGAACGGATTAATTCAAGTTACATTATTTCTTATGGGAAAATTCGTTTTGGGTGATGACACTTCTCTTGGAACAGATTACGATCGTAAATGAAGGTACCACTGTACTGTATTTATATTGAGACTGGCTGACTGTGCATGCAAATCGGACATAATGTAGTGTGTGCACCTGTGAATAAATTAATAAATTTTATAAAAGTTTTACCAATGATTGCTTTATCATATTTGACAAATGGAAGATTGCCTAATGATATTTTTTTAATTTACTGCTTGAGAAAGGTAGGTTACTTGCCTAAATGTGCTTTAGCCCAGGCTATTATGACTTATTTCCTTGCACTATACTCCTGGTAAGATAAATGGCAACCCTGTATATTAAGTACAGTGCATGCTAGCCTTCCTATTTTCATTTTCATCTGGCAAGGTCATGGGGCACTTTTACTACAAATCTGATGGAGAAAAAATAAAAATCCTCATGCAACAAATAAGCTGTATCTTCATTTAGTTTATTCAAACAAGTTCACACTTCCTGAACCCCCCCATATGTCCAACTTATCCATTCACCCCTCTACCCTAACACTACCCATGTACCCATAATGTACCCAAAATCAGCCATGTCAATTATTCTCACAACCTCTTTGTTAATCCCATATTTACTTTTTTTTTATTAACCCACAGAGGGAGAATGAGTGGGTTTTTGTTTAAGATTGTTCATAATATTTTGTATACAGTATTATAAAAATTTTGCAGTTCCTTCTACAAAATATAAAGTGTACATTTTAATCAGTAATACTAACTTAGGTCAGTTATTTCTTATGACATTATTAACATGTTGGACTAAATTAGTTTTGAAGGCATTTAATTTTGTATTTCTAGCTGAGCCCCTTTGTGGTTCCCTGTAGCTATCTCACAGAGTTTGCTCCAATCTACCAATCACATCAGTTGCACGAGTTCATTTGGCCTACCAGGGACTGGAGCCAATATCTGTCCCCTGTACACAAGATGTAACGAGCAAATTGCAATCTGCCATTTCACCGTGGAAACATCCAGAAAGTCGGCAAAGCTTTACAGACAACACGGGTTCACAAGACTCGACCACTAAACTGCAAAATAAATCCCCCCTCCCCCCAAGGAACTAGCTAGAACCTGATAGTACTGAATGTCAACACCAGGCAGCCACCACTTGGTCTAGCATCAGCTATCAGAGTTGGCTCATCCACTGATGCGTAGTCCAGAGAAATGCAGTAGTGCTCCTTTGTTGCATCTTCTTGCAGCAAGTCTTAGAGCATCTAAGCCAAGTACTGGTCATCCTAGGACTTCTCTTGTAGGGTTCTCTTTTGCTATGATATTTTATTACAGTATTGGCTTCACATGCATGGTTTTCTGTCTGGTTTTGTTATGGGAACTTGGCTTTTTGTGCTCCAGACTGCATACACCTAATGTTTATTTCCCTGGGTGTCTGAGAGCACTTGCACTGACTTTATTCTCTGGTGTATTCAGGGGGGTTGCCCTTCCGAGGACAGGTCACCAGGTAGAGTGCCTTACCTCGGGTATTTCAGGGATCTTCAGACCTACTTAGGCCCTTGGTTGGCTCCACTCATTAGGTTGTGGGGGTGCCCTTGGGGCTTGTTTTCATGTTTATACTGCATACCACATTTGCCATTTTGCAGCATGGAGAAGAGCTGCTAGTGGTTCCCATTTTCTTCAGCAAGCATCTCCAGTGCCTGGGGATGCTTGCCTGGGAGCCCTGTCTGGCTGAATAACAGCAGGCAGACATCAGTTCCTCCACCATCCCCCATCCCCTGCTTGCAGCTTTAAAACATTTCAGGGTTTCAGAATTTGGGCAGGGTTTAGTTCTGGGTGTAGCTCAATGATTTATGGGGGATTTCCCCTTTCTTATGAGTGTAGAGGTAGTTGAGCTATCTAGTGCCACCAGGGTTGCAAATTTTCTCTTTCACAACCACATGGTTTCTCAGTACCTTCTCCTTTGGAGAATGCCTCTTTCTTTCTCAGGTGTTGGTTGATGACTCTGGCTCTGCCCTGGAATTTTCATGACACTCTCAGGGCTTGGGGGAAGCTCAATTTGGGCCTTTGTATGCCCATGGATTCTTCTAGATATTTTGTTAATTTCGAGAAGGGTCATGTGCTCACAGAAGGGGGTTCCCTTATTCTATTGATCTAAACAAGTTTGCTTTCACTGCCTCCTTCCCTGAGCTCATTCCCATGTGCCATTTGGCCCAGCAGATTCGTCTTTCGGAAGGTTCTCTATTCCTGAGATGCTTGTGAATACCTTTTGTTGTACCTCCTGTGGAATTCAGACCTCACTTTGATGAGGGACCCTGATTCCTGTGAGTTCAGGTTGGTGTTGCCTTTTTGGCTACAAGGTTCCAAATTCATCCTGGCTATCTGACAACCCCCCATATTTTGGGGAGGGGGCTTGGTAGGGGTTGTCATGCTCATATACTTGCATAGACGCAAGAAAACGCCTAAATTATTGGGATCGTCTCGAAGCTTTCCAAATGTACTCGCTAGATGGGAGACGAGAGAGATCAAATACAGTAATATACACGTGGAAAATACTGGAGGGCTGGGTCCCAAATTGTACACAGTAAAATAACATACTGAAGTGAACGATTTGGAAGAAAATGTAGAATAGTAACCCGTGAAGAGCAGGGCTGCCATAAGCACAATCAGATAACACTAAACATTCAAGGTTCACGTCTGTTCAATCTCTTCCCAGCGAGTATAAGAAATACTGCTAGAACAACCATGGACATCTTCAAGAGAAAACTAAAGTCCAGCCTGGCCTTGGGCTGGGCTTGGGAAGTAGAGGAGCGCCCAGAACCCTATCATGCAGGTATACTTGAATGGCATGAAGTGTCGAATGATATTCAGGTATTATTAGGTGACCCTTCTTATTCCATGGCTTGTTTTCTCCTGCTCTTGCCAAAGATGTGGGTAAATGGCAGCTTCACATTTGGCTACCAGTGCTATCTGCTTTCCTTTAAGCCAGGGGCTGTTATGTACTTGGCGACGAATGGTGATGCATTTTTGGGTCCTTTTAGAGCATTTTCTAATGAGCTCTGTGAGGATGAGGATTCGCTTGGATTGGTTCTGGGTGCAGAGGCTTTTACATCTGCAGTACGAGCGGCAGCGGCCTTGCCAAAGATTTTTGCACTTATTCTTTGGGAGGCAGTGGTAACATGTCCTTCCAGTGGCTCTGCGAGACATTCGGTCACACCCGAGGAAGATCTCTTCGCATTGGTGTGGAACCAGTGTCTTCCATCCTACGTGACACTGGACTCTACTTGGACTTGGCAGGTGCTGCGTCCTCTGTTAAGTTCATCAAATTTTTCTGTGGTTATTTACTTACAGGGAACCACCAAAGGGCTGCCCCTCAAACCCAGCATTGAATGTAATGAAAACGTCTTTCTGGTGGCTCTGTCCCCTCCCTCCCTCCCTTTTTCATTGCAATGTTTGTTGCTGAACAGAGCAAATAGCCGATGCCAGACTGAGCTGCCTGGTGAAAGCATTTGGTATTGTCCTATTCTAACTAGTTGTGTGTGTTTGTTTTTGTATTGTTTAGAGAGTTATTTGGCAGTTTAGTGATTTTTGAGTTTTGTGAACCCAACTATTGTGT
>NC_091159.1:43238292-43280792 GCF_040958095.1 Procambarus clarkii | reverse complement strand
AACTTTTCGTCAAGGACTGCAGCAATGGCATTGTGGCCCAGAGGTGCTCCGAGTAGTGTGCTGTCGGTAGGTTTAACGACTGAGGCTTCTGGTAGAACTGATTTCACTGCTCTAATGATTACTTCACTAGATGCAATAATTTCGCACTTGGAGGGGCTAAGAACGAGACCCATGGACTCCCCCCGTGTCTTCACCAGCTGTAAGTCTTCCAGCAGGGAATCTTGTGTGCCTGCCAGAGTGCCATCATCCAGGAACCAGATGTTGAGCTCGCTGGACAGTCTGGTTGTAATTTCTCGAACCGCTATGCAAAAGAGGAACGGTGCAAGTGGGTCACCCTGTTGAATTCCCTCTGCTGAGGTGAATATATATATATATATATATATATATATATATATATATTATATATATATATTATATATATATATTATATATATATATTATATATATATTATATATATATATTATATATATATTATATATATATATATTATATATATATATATTATATATATATATATATTATATATATATATATATATATATATATATATATATATATATATATATATATATATATATATATATATATATATATATATATATATATAATATTTTAGTATATTTTGGTAGCAGTCTTTCCTGTAGACATATATTATTAAATATGACCGAAAAAGTAAGTTTAATAATTCTAACACGAATTTTCTCAATCTTTCGTACATTACGCTTCACTGTTGGAGGTAAATCAAAAATCACTTCTCCAAAATTCATTTTTATTTCTAGTCTGACGCGACACGGGCGCGTTTCGTAAAACTTATTACATTTTCAAAGACTTCACAAATACACAACTGATTAGAACTTACGTATCTCTGATTTTATATCTACATTTGAGTGAGGTGGGAGGGGTGATGTGGCATTAACACAAGACAGAACAAGAGGGGATATTAATAGGGTATTAAAAGTATCAACACAAGACAGAACAGAAACAATGGGTATTGAATATAAGTGTTTGTAGAAAGCCTATTGGTCCATATTTCTTGATGCTTCTATATTGGAGCGGAGTCTTGAGGTGGGTAGAATATAGTTGTGCAATAATTGGCTGTTGATTGCTGGTGTTGACTTCTTGATGTGTAGTGCCTCGCAAACGTCAAGCCGCCTGCTATCGCTGTATCTATCGATGATTTCTGTGTTGTTTACTAGGATTTCTCTGGCGATGGTTTGGTTATGGGAAGAGATAACTCTTCCCATATTTCCATATCAATATAATTGACCATATTTTTAAATATGGTCAATTATTGGTTTTTATATGGGGACTTGTTCCCGAAGTCACAACATTGATTCTGATGATTTTTTTGTTAGATATTCTATTTTTCCCAATGATACATAAATGGCAAGACCTACAATTTTATTACAATTAAAAAAAATAAATTAATGTGCAGTTGCACCCTTAGAAATTTGGATCTTATCATAAATCATTCTTTGGGGGGTGCCAGAAATATTCTGAAAAGAGGAGTCAATTTCTCCTTAAATTGTACAGTAATTGGATCAGGTTTCCACAATTTATCATAGAAAATCTTGATCCAAGAAAGGGTTATAGGTTTGGGAAATGAAATTTATCCGATTTGTTAAAAAAAAAGAAATTTGGCATTTTTATTTTAGAGACTAACCTTGTCAAGTTAGAATAGAATTTTAACTTGTATCTTAAATACTAGTGATATAGTTAATAAAATACATATATAAAATCATGATCCAGGGAAGATTTTTGGGTTGTGTGAAAGTTGGACATGTTTGGTAAAAAAAAATTTGTGGCTGGCTGTCAGTTTGATTCTCATTACTTTCAGTAAGTTTCATCCAGTGAAGATTCTTTGGTTATCCTGAAAGGCAATTGTTCAGTAAATGGGGGGGGGGTTTGTTCACCCAAATTATCTGGGGAAGTCTCTAGTGATAGTTATCTTGAGGTTATCTTGAGATGATTTCGGGGCTTTAGTGTCTCTGTGGCCCAGTCCTCGACCAGGCCTTCACCCCCAGGAAGCAGCCCGTGACAGCTGACTAACACCCAGGTACCTATTTTACTGCTAGGTAACAGGGGAATAGGGTGAAAGAAACTCTGCCCATTGTTTCTCGCCGGCGCCCAGGATCGAACCCGGGACCACAGGATCACAAGTCCAGTGTGTTGTCTGCTCGGTCGACCGGCTCCCTATGGTATGGGGACACTTATTTATAAAAACCACAAATTTAATTGATTTTCTATTCGTGCATTCCTATTATTTAGCATTTATTCAAAAAATAAAAAAATTGCTCAGAGCTTATTTATCTTCAGTATTACAGGGGGGGTTTGCCGACTCGTGACAATCCAATCTTAAGACGACTCATATTTAAGATAACTGCTTTTTTGTTCCAACTCCGTCTAGGTGCAAAATGCAGGACCAATTGTCACTTTTTTTTTTTTTTAGTAAAAATACCATTTTCATGCTTAATAAGAGGAAACAAGAGCATGACACTGAAAATGGACACGATATGTTTATGGAAAAGAGAAACATTGGCACCCCCAAAATCCAGACAAGTTATATAGACCTGATCTGGATTTCCCACATTTTTCATGTGGGGACAACAAACTATAAAAATGACGTAGAATTTACTTTTAAATAGGCTTGATGGCTTTTCCAAGGCACCAACCGTTCTTCTAGGGCTGTGTATATGTATGAAAATTCATAACTGAAGTTCCATATTCCATGTTTTCACTCATCAGTTCAAAATACCTGTATATTGAAAGGCCTTTGGAAAGTGATATCAATAATTATATTATGCAGATTTGTCAGTGAATCAGTGGTTACATAACTTTCATTGATTTAAATTCCCCTTTCTTTTCAGACCTGGCTGGGTTTGGTCGGACGGTTTACCGGGGGCTACACAAGATGCCGTTGGCAAGCCGGGCTCGGGTTTATGCTGATGTCAATGCCCACAGACCTCATGAATACTGGGATTATGAATCTCATGTTATAGAATGGGGGTATGATTTACTGTAGTTAATTAAGTTGTTTCCATATTTTAAATGTATATACCAGGAGGCCTGGTTGACGACTTGGCCGCGGGGACGTTAAGCCCTGGAAACACTTCAGGGTAACTTCAAGGTAACCACTACAATCCCCTCATGACATTACAATCTACCCCCTGCCCTGTCATGCCCCCTGCCCCTATTGGTGCCATAGCCCCTCCCCCCCCTTCTTTCCTCATCGGCCGCAATACCCGTCCCTCAATGGCCCCTATGATCACCCACCACAGCCACCTATAATAATGAAGGGGGGGGGGGGGGTACTGTACTTTTGGAGAACCGGTAATTATCACCAAAACGCCATGAAATGCTGATTTCTTTGAGACTGGATTGCAGATGAGCGTACATCATACTAATGTTATTTATGGCTGCAAGGTCCATTTGTTTACATGAATTGGTGTCCCGTCTTCCCAGTACTCTGTCATATAACTCTTTGAAACTACTGACAGTTTTGGCCTCCACCACTTTCTCACTTTAGTTTCCTCTAACTGTCTACCACTGTTTCCAAAAGATTTTTTTTTTTTTTAATTTTTCAGCACCTCTGTTTTCTTAGCTTGAATCTGTGTCCTCTTGTTTGTGAAGTTGCTGGTTTCAGGAATTCCTCTTGCCCAATGTCTGATGCTTCCTGTGTTATCCTCGGATGTTTTGCCGACTATCACTTTTTTTTTTCTTCATTTACAGGAGTATGCATATTGAATAACTTGATAAATCACAGTTCACGTAATTTTTAATAACACGTGTGTTAATTGATAATTGGTTTACCTGGTTTATCTGTAAACTCCACTCCACTCTCCATCTCTGTATCTGTATCTCTGGTTTATCTGTAAACTCCACTCTGTATACTCCATTACAACCATAGAGTAGTGAAAAGGATATGAACATAATATTCAATGATGTTGGGCTTTGAGAAATAACTAAGTATTGTAGGGAGCCGGTCGGCCGAGCGGACAGCACGCTGGACTTGTGATCCTGTGGTCCCGGGTTCGATCCCAGGCGCCGGCGAGAAACAATGGGCAAAGTTTCTTTCACCCTATGCCCCTGTTACCTAGCAGTAAAATAGGTACCTGGGTGTTAGTCAGCTAAAGCCCCGAAATCATCTCAAGATAACTCAAGAAGATAACTCTGTAGACTAATGTTCTCTCAGCTTGGCAGGTAAAGCACTTGTAGTAATCATTAACCTTGCTCCTAGGCGAAAGGGTTATTTGTCACTGCACGTGTTGTCTTGTCTCACTGCACCATCATCACTGGATATACTGACCGACTAGCTTGTGAAGTCAGGACTGCTCCGGACACTTGGCAGGCGATTCTCTCTTCACGTGATGTGTCAGCGTCGAAGGGGTGGCATCATGATGTCCCTATTTTAGACCGTGGGCTTACTTCAACAGTCGTTCTTTTTGAACACATGGTTAACAATATCGCGCTCCCGGCAGAAGATTTTTTAACTTACCATTGTGCGCCAGGCAGTTCGGGCAACCGTGCGGCGACACCGAAATGTTTATACTCTTTTCAGTCTGTTGACCTTAATTTTCCATGTATGTATTTAATTTTGGTATCAATTTGTTCTCAAGAGAATGCTCTAGAGGAATATATATATAAAATTTCACTTAAGCTGACGTGAGACCCGCACCAAATAAAAAAACTATGGCAATCGTTAGCCGTGAGCGCCAAACAGCGATGAAATGTTTATGCTCTTTTCAGGTTTGTCAACCCCAGAATTGTTCTACGTCGTTAATTTTGGTATGACTGTGATCGCAATAAAATTTCGTACACAGACATATGACTATAAAGTACAAAACATGGGTGTGCCCCACCAGCAAGACGGTGGGAAGTTGCCCAAGTGTTACCCGCTACCGCATGCCCAACTGCACATTGGCTGCACCCCCACTGAAAAGTTTATACTCTTTTTAATGTTTTTGACCGTAATTTTCGATGTACGTGTTTCATTTTGGTATCAATGTGTTCCCAGTGAAATGTTCTAGAGGAACATACGTATAATGTGTCACCAAAGCTAACGTGATGTCGGCACCAAATAGAAAACTAAGTCGTTTGTTAGCCGTGCACACCAAACAGCATGAACATGTTGCTACTCTTTTTCAGGTTTATCAAGTCCAAACTTGTTCGACATCGTTCTTTTTTGTATCACTGTGATCGCAATAAAATTCCCTACACAGACATAGGCATATAAATTAGACAACATGGGGGCACATAACCCGCAACAATCCCTAAAGTCGCCGAAGCCTTACTCATTGCCACACCCAATACACCAGACAAACGCACAGTTTGCTAACAGACTTTTTGTGCAATATTGTTCATTCTGGTATCAAATTATTCGCAATAAAATGCTCTAAATAGAAAGACAAATATAAGCAATAACAACTGCAATATATATATAAGCAATACCAATAACAAAGTATAAAGACTAAAGTCGGCAAAGTTACCCATGAGCGCGCAAAATCAGTAAAATGTATATACTCGTTTCAGTTTTCTCACCTTATTTCTCATGCTACGTCGTTCGTTTTGGTATCATTGTGTTCGCAATAGAATTCTCTATAGGGGTATATGCATATAAGGTCTAAAAGCCCGGAGTGACTCCCCACAGCAAAGCCTAAAGTCGACCAAGTTACCCGTGAGCGCACAAAATCAGTAAAATGTATATACTCGTTTCAGTTTTCTCGTCTTATTTCTCATGCTACATCGTTCGTTTTGGTATCAATGTGTTCACAATAGAATTCTCTATAGGGGTATATTCATATAAGATCTAAAGGCTCGGAGCAAGTCCCACAGCAAAACCTAAAGTCGGCCAAGTTACCCGTGAACGAGCACCAATTGGTACATCTGCAGACTAATGTATATACTTGTTCAGTTTGATAACATAAATTTTCGTGCTATGTCTTTCATTTTGGTATCGTCCAAATGCGACCACTCATTTTGATAAGCGTCCAAAATTAAATTGTTAAAATTCCAGTTATTGCTTTATTATTATGAGACTAGTTTTAAAATGTGCGCCGTTATATTGTGAACAATTTGATACCAAAACAAGCAATGTAACATGAAAATTGATGTTATCAAACTGAACGAGTATGCACATTAGGTTGTGGTGTGCAAATTGGTGCTCGTTCACGGGTAATTTTAGGCTTTGCTGTGGGAAGTCTTGCCAGGCTTTTGGACATTATATGCATACACATCTGCAGGGAATTTAATTGCGAACACAATGATACGAAAACGAACGACGAAGCACGAGAATTAAGGTGAGAAGACTGAAACGAGTATAAACATTTTACTGATTTTGAGCGCTCACGGGTCACTTTTCCGATTTTAGGCTTTGCTATCGAGAGTCTCGCCAGGCTCTTGGACATTATATGCATATACATCTGCAGGGAATTTAATTGTGAACACAATGATACCAAAACGAACGACGTAGCATGAGAATTAATGTGAGAAAACCGAAACGAGTATACACATCTGCTCGCCCGCACCATTAGCCCCATAACGTCCGAGTCTGCGGCACTCTCGTGGCGCGTGTGATAGTGTTAACACACAGGTACTTAATGGAGCGACGCCCTGCTCCTTATTGTCTTACGTGCATTGTCCCACTTATGATCCTACATACCTTTGTTGACTGTCCTGATTTTCAGGACAATCGTGTGTATTTCCTCCAAACTGTCCCTCATGATCATTTTTTCCTCAATAAACTCCTTGGTGAATCTGATACCTTTGATGTCACTCGCCTTAAGGGCTTTTGTTCTGGTATTGGCATCCTTAGTGATATTTAGGGCCTTGTGAATCTGCTGCAACTTTGGTTATGCTACATAGTTTTCCTGTTTTGGTGCTGGGGAGACGGACAATATTTGTTTAATTCTTCATAAGGTGACCTCATTACCCTGTCAATCGGTAATTGACGATGTCCACAGCTTAAGGGTTAAAGAATGGTAACTGTTCCATATATAAGAGTAAGCTACACTGATGGCTATATTGTTTTCATTTTTCACATTCACGTTTTGAATTTGAATCGGTTACTTTTGCTTAGGATTATTGCATGAAGTTGTTTAGCATACAATTCGCAAGTTTTCAGTGTATCAGACGTAGGTTATGATGATTGCAGATTTGTACATCTGACATTGTATAATCCAGCACATTAATTTTCATAAACATTTTATCTTTACAGACAACAGGATGATTATCAACTTGTGAGAAAGCTTGGTCGAGGCAAATATTCGGAAGTCTTTGAGGCTGTAAACATCAACAACAATGAGAAATGTGTCGTCAAAATTCTTAAGGTAGAGTTGGTTTATGTGCTTAGACTCGGAGAGCTAGGCAGTAGATTTGGCTCATAAGTACTAAACAAAATTGACTGTAAGCTTGTTATCAGTAGTTTTGAAATATGTATACTGCCTATACATAGTATGTTAGACTTAGTGTCATTAGAAATGCATAGTTTAATTGAACTGTTTCATGCAATATGCATAGTTGAATTTTAAGTAATTACCCAAATGTAGTTATAGGGTGAGTTACGCTCGTGTGTCCCATCTTTCCAGTACTGTCATATAACACTTTAAAGCTACTGATGACTTTGGCCACTAGAACTTTCTCACTTAAAATGTTCCAACCGACTACCACTCTGGAAACGAAAACGTTGATATTTTTTCAGCACCTTTGTTTCCTTGAATTTGTATACTTGGTCTTGAAGTTGCTGGTTTCAGGAATTCCCCTTTGTCAATTTGTTTGATTCCTGTTACTGTATTTTGTAAGTGGTAATCATATCACCTCTTTCTTCCATTTTCTAGCTTTGACATATTTAACATAAGAAGGGCTAAAAGCCCCTCTTCGTAACTCTTGTTTTCATTTCCGGAAGCCATTTTGTAATATGCCTTTATACCTTTTCCAGTTTATTGATGTGCTGTTTGAGATATGGGCACAATACAACTGCTGCATATTCCAATTTTGGTCTCACAAAAGTCATGAACAGTTTCTTTGGTATTTCACCATCCTTGTACAGTAGTTAACCCTTTAACAGTGCAAATTGTATATACCGTATACAATTTTGGTCAAAGTGGCTGAACAGCGCACATCATATATAACATTTTAAAGTACTGCGTAAGATTTAAAAGTCCCGCAGCTACACAGGGTTCACGTCGGCTTCCTCAGGGCTCTAGTAAACGGATGCCATTTAAAAAAAATCGTGGGTAACATTTCCGAGTGTGAAGGCCTCTACTGAGCGTGCAACCAAGGCTGGCGCACGCAGCATGAGCTAACAGCATTGCTTTTCAGCTTGTGACTACAGCATTGCCTAAAAATGTCAAAATATACATATGTAACTGGTATTAGATTATTTAGCAATGATAGTATTACAGAAGACCCTGACTGTGATAAAAATTACCAGGATTGTGGTGATAATTAGTGCTGTGCATAGTATGATGGGAGGAGTAATCTTTGTGAGGGAGGGAGGTAGCATTGTCTGCTGACTGTGTGGCCACCTGTTATTGTCTGGACTCACCATACCAACTTAGTGGTTTGCTAATGTATTGCTGTTACATTACAGCACAAATGTAGATACTGTACTTATATATAATGTGTGAATATAGTGTAATAACAGCATGTTGGGAGGAGTCATTTAGGTGAGGGAGGTGGTGTCATCTGCTGGCTGGTGTGTGACTTGTCATGCTGTGTAGAGTGGCCATTATGCTGTTTGGACACCATACCAGCTTAGTTGTACAGTTTTGGTGAACAAAACATGTAGATATTTATATATTACATCTTTCACCGAAATGTGTATACTAGTTTCCATTTTCTCACCTTAATTCTCGTGCTACGTTATTCGTTTTAGTATGTGTGTTTGCAATAGAATTTCCTAAAGGGATGTATGGATATAAGGTCCAAAAGCCCAGTGTGACTTACCCACGGCAAAGCCTAAAGTCGGCCAGTCGTTATCCGCGAACGAGCACCAATTGGCACACCCACAACCAGTTTGATAACATCAATTTTCGTGTTACGTCTTTCATATTGGTATCAAATTGTTCACAATATAAAGGCACACACTTTAAAACTAGTCCCATAATTATAGAACAATAAATGAAATTAACAAATATTTAAAATTTTGGACACTCATCACCACAAAATAATTTATACCTCTCCAGTGTTTTGACATCAATTTTCAAGCTACATCTTTCATTTTGGTATCAAATTGTTCGCAATATAAAGGCGCACATTATAAAACTAGTCCCATAATAATAGAACAATAAATGGAATTTTAACAAGTATTTTAAATATTGGACCACAAGTATTTATAATCTTTCCTATGTTCTGACCTCAATTGTCAGGCTACATCGTCATTATTGTATTAAAATGTGCGCAACCTAAAGGTGCTCATTTTGAAACCATTCTCAGATTGATCAGATAAAATTTAAATTTTTAGAAAATATTTTAATAATGGATGCAAGCACGAGTCCGCCACTAGGACTGGAGAGAAAAATATCAGATGCACATCCGCTCCATAGACCAGAATAGTGTTAAAACCTTGCTGTCTTTGTTCCAAAGTTAGTCCTTATTAGATTGCTCTGTAATGTTTGATTTTCTCCAGTATTTTAGATGGGCTATGTCAATGACATAGATCTGTTTAATCTTCATAGATTTTCATCTACTTTCTTGAAATATGGCACCTAAGAAGTACTGTAGTACGGAATAAGTCTAGGTGGAATAACACCCCACTCCTTGCAAGGGATTTCATCTGGGTTCAGGCCCCTATTCCACCAGCAATAATTGGGGAGCTGATTTTTAACCAATTGGCAGTGTGTTTTTCACAGAAAACTAATAGGGTAAGGCTTAACATTAGCTATGGAAAGAAAAAGCTCTTAAGGTTACTATTAGTAGTTTTTTTTACATCTGTACCCACATGTGAATAAATATATTAATGCTTTCTTATAAAGCACTAGAGTTGCTTTGGGCAACATGCTGAAGTGTGGTAATGGTGTTGAATGGTAGGGCAAATGTGTGGTTTGTCATATTCATTTTAAGCAGTTCCTTTACTACTTCATCAGCTGTTGAGAGGGAAATTGATTGTGGTAATGTGCTTCATTAAAGTTGCAATAAAAACGGACTTTGCAAGTATGCCTGTTATATTTTCAGTAATGTAATATTGTGTTGTGTGACAGTGCTGTAAAATTCTTTATTACCTTCTATGAAATTTTTGCTTAATTTAATATATAGTTTTCTGCATACAGCCTGTCAAGAAGAAGAAGATAAAGAGAGAGATAAAGATTCTGGAAAATCTGCGCGGTGGGACCAACATCATTACACTCCAGGCTGTTGTCAAAGATCCAGTTTCTCGCACTCCGGCATTAGTGTTTGAACACGTTAACAACACTGATTTTAAACAGCTATATCAAACGCTTAATGACTTTGATATTAGATATTATCTATATGAGCTCATAAAGGTAAGTGGTGTTAGTTCTTTGATTCCTGTTTACTTTATTATAAGGAAAATGTCATATATTTTGATAAAATATATGGTAAGCAGAATATATACAACATGAATTTTGTTACAAAATTTGTTCTGAAAAGGCTATTACTCTGTTTTCCCAAACATTAAAAAATAGGTGAATGAATCTTGCTATATAGGACAAGCTCTAAAAGTTTCTATATAAAGTTATGCAACAGTGCAGTATAATACTCTGGAACAATCAAGCTCCAATGCTTTCTCTTCTGTGGGGAGCCCCATTGGCTCACTGAAGCTATCCATACTGATAGTCCTGTATTAGTTGGGGTCATCAGTCAGAGCTCTTGTTGCCTTGTGGGAGCCAGAGCAGTGGCCTATGAGCACTTTACATTAAAAGTATGTCATAATTGCCATCGACTAGGGAAGGACCCAGAAAGGTAGGTGAATCAAAACAGACCACTGTCTTCTTGAAAACTGCAATCTACATCCTCAAAATAGCAAACGAACTCCCCCAGAAAGAAGACAAACAAGCAAGCAACACTTTATCCTTCTGTCATCCCCCCTGTCATCCCCCCCTCCCCTCCCCACTCATTAGCACTACCCCCCCCCCATATCCGCAACGGGAGTCGGCTTGGGTGACCTGGCAACTCTCAAATTCAGTTTTTGACTGATGTGCTTGGTCAGACGTTGACTTGGGCTGTAATGCCTCTTCTGGATTTTTTCCTTGATGGCTGTTCCTATACCTGTCATGTGCATTGGCCTGGGGTTCTATAGGATACCGGGGCTTCATGCGTCTAGGGTCACCTTCCCTAGGTGCTCCGTGAGTATTGCCCTTGCGTAGTCAAAGTTATCTTCCCTGGGGCATTCGGGAATCATTCCTCTATAGAGAGCTTCCTTGCTTGGGGTTGTCCTTGCCCTTGGGATATGCCGGGGGTCTTGGGCTGTTCGCCTTGCCCTGATTTAGGGGGTGTTTGCTGGTGGGGCGAACTGTGGCATGCGTATCTTGCATTACTATCACTCGGCGGCCAATGTTTCTGGCTGCTAGTTTGCTAGTTGAGATTTTGGGGGTTTTACCTGTTGTTGCAGAGGTGGTCTGATGAGCTTCTTATTAAGCTTGCCTAGGTTGTGGTGGTTGTCCTCCTCTGCTGCCCTCAAGGCTTTACGGCTACTCTATGGGCCCTGGAAAACCTGTGGGCTCAGTCGTACCATGGATACTTCTTCCGAGCCCTCTCTTACCTTGTGCAACTTTGAAGGTTGTTCGTTGCCCCTGCCTCAGGGAGACAAATCATGTACTGCCTCAGTCATGCTGCCTATTAGGTTGGAGACACCTATGACTCGGTCTTGTGGGACTGGTTCCCCGTTTGTGCTCCAGTTTACTTGTACCGTATCTGATGATCTCTGTGAAAATGGCAGTGGCTGAGTTGTTTATTGCAATGGGCCTGGTTGGAGGCCCCTGAGTTGCCCCGCTTGGGTTTTAGGGACTGATTTGGGGGCATCGGTCACTTCGGCCTTGGTTCAGTCCGTTCACCCCCCTCCCTTTCCTTCCCAGGTGGGTGTGATTCGCCCTGCTCCTCTACTCATGCTTCCAGCTTTCAAACATCTGAAGGTTTCAGAGTCGGGGCAGGGTTTAGCTTGGGTGGCTTTGGGGGTTGCCCCTTTCGATGCAGGTGCAGAGGTGGTTGAGCCTCTTCAGGAATAGTGGGCATGTATGAGGGGCTCTGCCCCGGGCCCTTTGTCAGAGAATCCCAGGGCTCGGTTAAAGTTCGCATGGAGCTTTTGGGATTCGTTTGGCTCTGCTTTTGCCCCTTGAGCCCTCTGCACAGGGCCTTCTGCAGAGGAGGGGATTTCCATACCCTCCGGAGTTATCCTTCCCCTCCCCCTTCCCGGGTGCCTTTGGGTTCCTTGGATTTGTCTTTCCAGAGGTTTTCTTCCTCTTGGATTTCCCCAGCGGAGGTTCGGGAGGCTCTTGAGTACTTACCTCCTGCGGAACCTGGTTTACGTCTGAGATGGATCCAGCCTTGAGTTCGGCTTCTCTATCCCTTATTGGGTGTTGCAAGGTTCCATTCTCTTCCTGGCGGGCAGATAGCCCCTTCTTCTCTCTTGGGGCTTGGTGTGGCCTTTGTCATACCTGCACTCTTGAGTGGCGGGAAGTTATCACGGTGATGCAGGTGTTTGGGGTGGGGGGGGGAACTGCTTGCGTTTCTAAATGAGTGCCTCTTCGCCCCTGCACTTTCTCATAATGTTGGTGTAGTACAGCTACATCCTCGGGTCCCCATTCTTTCAGCTATTTTAGTGGCAGAAAACTTTCGGACTCGTGGTCATTTGGCCCTGGTCTTGCGTTTTAGTCTTCTGGAGCTGTTTTCGAATTGGCTTTCAGAAGATATGGGGGTGCAGGGTGAGGAGCCATCAGCTGGGGTCTTGGTCTCAGCTGCTTGTCATCTGCCTTGCTGAAGCTGATTGTGCTGGTCCTCTTGGAGGTGATTTCTATGTTTTTCACCTCTTCTCGTGTGTCAGCATGCTGTCCTTGCTCTATATTTGGATTCGGGTTGGGCCTTTTCTATTTTTTTTTTTTAATTCCTTTGACAACCTGGATAGCAACAACAGAGTTCCTGATTCTCATCCGTTTTGTGTCCTGTGACAGCCTTATGTGCCCGTTCCTAAGGAACGCACACATCAGTGAATAACATAAGAGCTCTCGATTAAAACAGCCAAAGCACATCCAAACATTAACAACTCATTTGTGTACCTTGAATATGCCAGCTTGACTCCTTCAACCCTCATCATCTTCTAAACATAATGTAAAAACCAGGTCCAAATTCAGTTCTCTTCGCCGTTTTGCCCTCTGGTTCCCGGAGGACGGTGTTGCTTGGCTTCTGTTGGCTGCTTCTGCTAGTTGCCTACTTATTTCGGATTTGTTGCAGGGGTCGCTTCCGACCCTCTGGAAAGGTCGTGCTAAAGCTTGGGCCTCGTTTGGTTGGGGCCTTTTAATGCCAGTTTGAGTTGGTGGGTTTCCCGAGGCTGCCTTCATCTGGTTAGTGCGGTGTTCGCTCTGTTCAGAGGTCGGCATCTCGGGGTTCGGGTTTTGCAGCTCGTTCCATTGATGAAGCTGCCTCTTTTTGCCCATGCCTAGTCCCACGATTCATAGGCTTTTCAGGTAGTTTCTTGCAGCCTTGGTTGCCCTTTCTCCCATAGGTGGGAGAAAGGTGCCCATATCTTAAGAAGCACATCAACAAACTGGAAAAGGTGCAAAGACATGCTACTAAGTGGCTCCCAGAACTGTAGGGCAAGAGCTACGAGGAGAGGTTAGAGGCATTAAATATGCCAAAACTAGAAGACAGAAGAAAGAGGTAATATGATCACTACATACAAAATAGTAACAGGAATTGATAAAATCGATAGGGAAGATTTCCTGAGACCTGGAACTTTAAGAACAAGAGGTCATAGATTTAAACTAGCTAAACACAGATGCCAAAGAAATATAAGAAAATTCACTTTCGCAAACAGTGGTAGACGGTTGGAATAAGTTAAGTGAGAAGGTGGTGGAGGCCAAGACCGCCAGTAGTATGTCAGACACCACGAACGGCTCTCATCCTGTAACTACACTTGGGTAATTACACACACACACACACACACACACGCACGCACGCACATCCATATACTGTCTCCACTCAATTATCTGGACTATATGGGAAGGACCCCTAGTCGGATATTCCCATGTTCCGGATAATGGTACTTTTTCACCAGAGTCCAAAAGTGACCATTTCCAACTATTTTTATACTACTAACAACATAATTTGAATTGCCTTGCCACATATAATTATTAAATAATTAACTAGAAACCTCAACTTACCTTGTTGGTGTTGGTCATCTTGATTGGTGCCACACATCTTAGTTAAGAATTCTTAACAATTTATGTAACCTATACTAACACAACGTTAAAATTAACACTTAAAATTACTGTACAGTTCATTAAGCAATGTTAGTTTTGACTGCCAGCTGCTGAAGCCTCACTGGTTTAAGGCATTTGTTGCCTGTGAGGCCTCACTTGTTGAAGGCGCTTGCTTGCACCTCGCTTGTTGAAGGCACTTGGCTTGCCTCACTTGTTGATGTGTATAACACGTAACTTGTCTTTTAATTGTTAGGACAACCTTCTTCCTCTTAACACCTCCAGAATGATTGATGCTGCTACCAGACATAGTCTTGGCCAAAAATGTTCAAAGTTACTATGAAAATAAGAAAAACTTGTTTAAAAAAATATTTCACTAATGGCGCGGCACTCTGGTATAACACGAGGAACGGGAGCACATGGGTTGACCAGTGTTGGACGGGTCCACTTGGGGCAGCTATTGTGCATTACGTAGGCCGCCAGGAGGAAAAATAACTATTTTTTAAGGAAACTTCAGTCTGTGCACATTGTTTCTAGGAAACTTATATATTTGTTATTACATAATTACTGGTACTGTATTTCTTTTGTTTTTTGGCTATGATGAATTGTTCTAATATTAATGGTAATTCCTGTACCCAGGTGGTCCCTCTCACCCTCCCGACACCACCCACCCACCCCACCCCCCTCCTCCACCATGCGCCTCGAGCCAGCCAGCCACAGCCAGACGGGATTAATATGGTACGACCTGCCCCATGGCTTTCATATCTGGACAATTCAATGATTATCCGGCTGACTGTCTGGATAGTGTAACATCGGCAAAAAGTTAACCGGCTCCCATTTTTTATCTGGCTAAACCAGCTTTTATCCGGCTCCTATGGCTGTTTTGGCTGGATATTGAGAAATTTATCCGGTCACGATTTTGGTTGTATAAGGGCGTTTTTCGAATGTTCGAATCCCGTATAATATATAATATAATACAGTTCTGTATATAAAATAAATATTTTTTTAGGTATTTAATAAAAGTATTTGTTTTATTTTTAGAGTATCATAAATTGATAGTGTACACATTTTCCTCCATTTTATTTTTAAGAAATGAGGAATGTTAGCATGTTTATAAAAATTCACATTCAGCAGTCATGCAGATTCTATTATGAAAGCCAATTTAATTTGTATCTATGCTTTAGCTAGTTTGCATCTTTTCATTTATTTATTCATTCGTAAACATTTGATGGTTTAATTTATAACGTAAAACTGAGAAAACATTGACAGTATAAATATTTTTAGTATGGGTGATATCTTCATTGTATAATAAAGGGAAAGGGGGACGTTAATTAACAGGTGAGGTGTGGTACAGTATTTGAATCATCATCATGACAAATAATGGTTAGCAAAATGATTTGATGAATAGGAAGCTTGAATAAAAGATGGTAACACATCAATGCATCATTGTATCATCTAAATTATTGGGATCGTCTCAAAGCTCTCCAAATGTACTTGCTAGAAAGGTGACGGGATATCAAATAATATACACGTGGAAAATACTAGAGGGCCATATCCCAAATTTGCACAGTAAAATAACATACTGGAGTGAACACTATGGAAGAAAATGCAGAATAAAACCAAATAAACATTAGAGATCCATAGTTCAACATCTCCCAGTGAGCATAAGAAATATTGCCAGTACAACAGTGGACATCTTCCAGGGAAAACTAGATAGGTTCCTCCAAGGAGTGCCGGACCAACTGGGCTGTGGAGGGTATGTGGGCCTGTGGGCTGCTGCAAGCAACAGCCTAGTGGGCCAAATTCTCATAAGTCAAGTCTGGCCTCGGACCGGGCTTGGGAAGTAGAACTACTCCCAGAACCCCATCAAGCAGGTACTCGCCTAATTGTGCTTGTGGGGTTGAGCTCTGGCTCTTTGGTCCCGCCTCTCGACCATCAATCAACAGGTGTACAAGTTCCTGAGCCTATTGGGCTCTATCATATCTACACTTGAAACTGTGTATGGAGTCAGCCTCCACCACATAACTTTCTAATCACTTCCTTCCTTCACTTCCTTCCTAAAGGTAATACTGCAATGCATAAGTGTTGAAATGTGTTTGCAAACAGGGAAAAGTAAAATTTTTTAAATACAGTATTTGTGTAGTGATGTAGAATGACATTGGAGGCTAGAGTACAGTTTGTTCATACCCCATACAATTGAACATATAGTAACCCTGCTGTTTTAAGTGGGAGTTCAAGTTAGTGGACCTGACAGCTAAGTGGACAGCTCTTGAGATTCATAGTCCTGAGGTTCCAGGTTCAATCCTTGATGGAGGCGGAAAAAAATGGGCAGTTTTTTTTCACTTTTTTTACTGTTCACCTAGCAGTAAATAGGTACCTGGGAGTTAGACAGCTTCAACAGGCTGCTTCCTGGGGGATGTATAACAAAAAAGGAGGCCTGGTCGAGGACCGGGCTGCGGGAATGTTAAGCCTTGAAATCATCTCAGGATAACTTCAAGTTGTTGCACATGTCTCACAATGGCGGTCGCCAACTGGTGGTCCGTAAGACAATTTTATTTGTGTATTATATGTAACTATTTTCTTTAACTGTTATATATAATGGCATCAAAAAGTTTGACTTTAATAACTATCATTTCTTGTTTGGTGGACTGTGGTATTCATATTAGTGTTTGTATCTATTCAGGCAGCTTGGACAAAAGTTTAACTATTTATTTTATATCATGCACAGTATGATTTATTTTGCCAATAGTATATACAGTATTTGTCCTTATTTGCAGGCACTAGACTATTGTCACAGTATGGGAATAATGCATCGAGATGTCAAACCTCACAATGTCATGATTGATCATGAGCATCGGAAATTGCGACTCATAGATTGGGGATTGGCGGAATTCTATCACCCTGGTCAAGAGTACAACGTTCGTGTGGCATCAAGATACTTCAAGGGTCCAGAATTACTTGTAGATTATCAGGTTAGCATTTAAGTAAAGTAGTTTAAAGAAGGCATAACTTGTAATTACTTATTAATATTTACTGGTACAGTATATTTACTGTACCAGTAAATATTATAGGTGCTTATATAATTTCTTTTTTTATTTTTTCTAAAACGGGGTTAGGAAACCCTGGTTTTCAGGGTTTTCCTGGTATTTATAATGCTTTAGGTGAATTAGATTTTTTAAACGTGTGTCATGATCATACACATTTTTTCTGTGGGGAGCCCCGTTGGATCCACTGAAGCTATCATAACTAAGTGCCATATTACCTTGTGTCATCAGTTGCCGAGTTCATTTTGTCTATTTTTGTCTAACACGAGCCAGAACCTGAACCCCTCACAGAGGCGAGGGGAGCAATGGCCTGTGATCACTGTAGATTTAAAGGTTATCATCTTTCCCATCACCAGGGAAGCACCCAGATAGACGAATCAAAACAAACCACTGCCTGGTTTAAAAAATTAGGCCAAGGCCCCCAAAATGTCAATAGAACTCCCGAAGAAAAAAGATATGACCAAAGCTTGGTAAAACGAGGACTCAACTAGTTAGCTCCACCTTATCCCCCTTGTTCGGGGGAGGGGGAGGTAAAAATCTAGGCCTCACATTGCTGGAAGACAGGAGAGTTAGGAGAGACAGACAATTTATTTAACACATGCAGCATTACACTAGGGGACAAAGGTGGAACTTGAGTATCCAAATGAGCCAGGCATAATAGAAAGAACTTCTTTAGTGTCTAGAGTAGTTAACAAATTGAATGCATCAGAAATGGATGCAGATACAAGGCAGTTTCCGACTTATCTGGGAGGGGAGCTGGTCTCGTTGGTCTTCCCAGAGGGGTAGGACCAGGTTGTACACTAAAATTACTGCAACTTTAATTTTAATGTTTTAACACTATATACTTAAATTTAACACTTGTTCTAATTGTACACTCCACACACTGCTCTTTGATGTTTGCATCGGCTTTGCTGGTGCTCGCTGCTGCTGTGTTGGCTTCAGCTGCTTCTGAAGTGGTGCTCACTGCTGTTGTACTGGTGCTAGCTACTGCTGTGCTTGTTCTGGGTACAGCTGTGCTCGTTGATTTTCTGCTACTAGTTCTTGCAAAATATTGGCTCATTTTGGGTTGTTTCTTTCCTACTGTCATCTTGAGACTAATATCTTTCATCAGCCTTAAGTGTTGATTGAAGCCTGGTAGCTCTGGATTGTGTTTGTGAACCAAGGTCAAGGTGTTTTATCAACATGGAACAATGCATCAGCACATTGCAGATTGTAACCTGCTATCATGATCATCCTCGTTTATTAATCTGAAGTTTTCAGTCATAGGTTACCTTAACTTGGTTATCTTTCCTTGAAAGGATTTCGAGGCTTAGTGTCCCTGCAGTCCAGTCGTCGACCAGGCCTCCTCGTCGCTGGATTAGTAAACCTGGTTGCTGAATGCAGCTGCTTGCACCCTGACGTATGAGTTACAGGCTGGTTGATAAGGTTCCCTTTGAAGGTGCTTGTCAAATTCTCTCACAAACACTGTGGGGGGTCAGCCAGTTATGCCCTTATGTGTAGTGGAAGTGTGTTGAACAGTCTCGGGCCTCTGAAGTTGATGGCGTTCTCTCTGAGTACCTATTGCACATCTGCTTTTCAACGGGGGTATTCTGCACAGCCTGCCATGCCTTTTAGTCTCATGTGGTGGTATTTCTGTGAGCAGGTCTGTACTGTTTTCCGTGTGTAAATTATTATGTATCTCTCCCGCCTTTGCTCAAGAGGCGGGAGAGATACATAATAATTTACCGAATGGATTCTAGCAGTAAAGGATCTCTGCATGCTCTCCAGGTCAGCAATTTCTCCAGCTTTGAAAGGGGCTGTCATTATGCAACAGTATTTCATTCTAGAGAGCACTAGCGTCTTGAAAAGTATCATCGGTATAGCATCTCTAGTGTGAAAGGTTCTTGTTATCCAACCTGTCATTTTTCTTGCAGATGTGACGGCTACTTTATTGTGTTCTTTAAAGTTTAGGTCTTCCGCCATGAGTACACCCAAATCCCTAACATTGCCTTTTAAAGGCAATGTATTCTGTTGTGATTTGACTTCATTTTGTGCGTGGTTTTCATTTTTATATTTTCATTTTTTCTGTAGCGCAGGAGCTGGAACTTGCCTTCATTAAATACCATATTATTTTCTGTAGCTCATAAGAACTGATTTACATCTGACTGGAGGTTTGCTGTTTGTCTTCTATGTTTTCTAATCATATAAAATCATAGTGTCATCTGCAAAGGATGATACAGTACTATGGATTGTGTCCTTGTCTATGTCTGATATGAGGATTATAATATGTACTGGAGCAAGCACAGTACCCTGAGGGACTGATCTCTTCATGGTTGATAGACTGGATTTAATTTTGTTGACTATTTCACATCAGGTTCTGTTAGGAAATTGTAGATCCATTTGCCTTTTTTTCTGGTATTTTCTTTTGAACGTATTTTGTGTGTAATAACACCATTATAATTGTCACATTTCTCAGTCTTTTTCAAAATCAATGTAAATTACATCAGCGTTTTTTTAATCTTCCATGGCATTTAATGCCATGGTAAATTTAAGTAGGTCTCTAAAGTTTGGCGACACATCTGAAAGAAATTCACACAAGGCTTAGAGTATTCCCTATATCTGTCCACCCTCACACGTTGTTTCGTCGAGAGAAAATATCTATAAGGAGATTTGACAATATGTAGACTTTTCACTCTTCATCCTTGAAATTTATTTTCAAATATAATGGTGTCATAAATCAGTGAATGAGAATCATTGAAACTCCGTCGTTCACTTCTGTGGTCCACTTTTCCACTTGCGTGGTCCACTTTTCCACGTGTGTAGCCCAACTTGGCATTTGAAGGAATTATTAATTGTAACCTGTGATATAATGGGAAAGTTTTCCACCAGTCTGAACTTTTCCAATATGTAAGCAAATCTGCACATTACCCACTTCAGCGAACAGGAGTTCGTCAAATCGAGCCTGAAAATTGTGCATATTAACCGGAGATTTAGCGAAAGCCTCGGTTTGGATGTGCAGGTGTATGTTATATTCTTATATGAATCAGTGTTTGATAACTTCACTATCAATCAATATATTAGTGATAATAGCATCACAATCAACCAACATATTACAGAACATTGAGTGCTAAACATACACACACACACAATTTTATGACTAGGTACACACAGTTTGCAATAAACATTCACACAATTTAAGGAAGTTACAATATTGGTGCAAAATTCTTCTCGTCAGAATATTATCAATCTTTGCGGATTTTTGGTATGGATATTACTCATAACGTGTCCGTTTTGCTTTTTTCGGGGCACACGTTATGAGTCGTGTCTTTTTAGTTACCCCGGTGACGCGCCGCTCCCCATCTTCGAGGGACACGTTATGTCTCTCGGACACGTCATGTCCAGGATATTTGTTTAGGAACGGTCCTTACTCAGGATTTCTATATTCTGTACAGTAATCAACAGGCAATCAAGAACATAATGGGTGATGGTGTGAGACCTTAACATACCACATAGTTTACACATTGTTTCATTACCGTTAACACCTTTTCCATATTCCCAGTAATATTTGTACCCAAGTCTGAGCTGCATGTGTGCAGAGTCACTCCATTGTGTCCTCTCAGGTGTATTCTCATTTATCCTTTTCTTACAATCCTCAACTCAGGACATGAAGATTGGATTTCGTTTAAGGAATAGTGCTGCTCTGCTATCGACAAATATGAAAACATCTTTTTCGTCTTGATGTACTTCCTCCAAACTAGTCAGAACTAACCTGCAGTTTTGCTTGTGTAGACGATATATAATTGCTAAGCCAAAGTTCAGTTTTCCCGTCCACAGTTCCAAACTCGGTGTATTCCCTTATTAGGACACCACACCCTGCCCAGCCATCTTCCGCCACTGACCTGTCACGATATACATGTAAACTATTGCCTCTTGGTAAGTATTTCATGCTTCCATTAAACATCATAATTGTCCTGGAACATGCAGTCTTTTTCACCTTGAGGGGTACAGTTTCTACTTCTATTTTCTGTGCTTTCCAGGGAGCAGACCTATTACACTGTA
This sequence comes from Procambarus clarkii, assembly GCF_040958095.1. Taxonomy (NCBI): domain Eukaryota; kingdom Metazoa; phylum Arthropoda; class Malacostraca; order Decapoda; family Cambaridae; genus Procambarus; species Procambarus clarkii. The sequence goes on along the minus strand of NC_091159.1, from coordinate 43,259,343 downwards.
GAAAGGGTTTGCAGCAATCAAGTACATCCTATTCCACGAGGTCATTAGCCAATCCCCTTGTGTAGTATGTATGTTGTGACTCAGTACTCCGGCTATACCAGGCAGATGGAATGTGGCAAGCACTTCTCATTAAATAAATAAAAATACCGCATTGGCCTTTCCAGTGTGAAAATTGCACAGGAGTGAAGGAATACTAATTGAAAAATTGTGACAATTTACTCTTAATATCAAAATAAACAAATAACATGAAAAACACAGAAAACCCCTGATTTTTTTTTTTCAAGTATACTCATGTGCGGGCCCTAAGCCTCTAGCTGGCCCACAAAGTGTTGCTTGTTTCTGTTTTACTTGGGCGGAGTATGAGTATTTGACTCGTACGGTCGCTTCAGTAAGATTTTGCCATATGAGTTTTAACAACTACTTCTGCTCTGTTGAATCTAATTTGAAATCTTAATGGGTTTGTAACTGTACACTGTGTTATTTTTGGCGACCGTGACAGGAACCCCCTTACTTGACACACTTGCCTAACACACACAAGAAATAATAACAAATACATGTACAAACTTAGGTTAACACAAAAAATATGGGTGACACTAAGTATTTACACACAAACACTACAACCTGTACACGAAGCAGCTGGAGGCAATATGTTTAAACATTCTGCTTCTGCTTCTATAATGAACCTCTGGCTGTGCCAGAGCCATCTCTGGCACTATGATACCCTAACTGCACAGTAGTGCTATGAGCTTCTGCATGCACCAGCCTTGGTTGGTCTCTCGGTACTGAGTCACTCACAGCCAGTATGGATGCCAACTAGTTTTTTTTTTCAGATGTCTGTTTACTGAAGCCCTGAGGCACAGGTTTACCCTGTGTACCCGTGGGAGTTTTGAATCATTACCTACACCTAAAAGTGCCTTATGGCGCTCTGCTCACCTCTAATCGAGCACCTTAAGGCACTCTGTGCAGTGCAGTCATTAAAGAACTGAAGTCAGTCAGCCCAGCCTTCTTGGGCTGGCTCCCCTTCCCATCAATAATATGGGTGGTGGAGGTAGCTAGTGGGGGTACTAGTTTCACTGTTTTGGTTGTTTCTTTTCTTGTTGGGAGAATTCTTTTGACGTTTTTTTGAGGCTTTAGTCTATTTTTTTTTATACCAAGCAATGGTTTTTGATTCGCCTATCTTTCTGGGTGCTTCCTTGGTGATGGCAAAGATGATAACCTTTATATGTAAAGTGATCTTAGGGCATTGCTCCCTTTGCCTCTGTGATGGGTCCAGGTTCTGGCTTGTGGTCCCCGGTAGGCAAAAAAACTTGGCAAATGGTGACACTAGGTAATAAGGCATTTAATCAGTGATGATAGCTTCAGGAATTGTCTGGGGCTCAGTCAGAAACTTGGTGTATATTGCATCACAATTTTGTAACTATTTTTTAGTTATTTCCATTATCAATTGTACAAAATAAGAATTATGCACTTGGACACCAATCCAGAAATTTGAAAATAAAGGAAGTGATGATGATTCAGGCCATTCTGGACCATTATCAAGTTGTGTAACAAAAAAGTGTGGTGGAAAAAGTCAGTTTATAAGGTAGGAGTGTGAGGTGAAAGATACCTGGTGAACGGATGTTGTACCAAGCTTGAAGGCATGTGCACTGTGTATGACCATTTCACAATACGCTTACAATTTAATAGGATTTACTTAACATCATTTTCACTTTGTTTCAGATGTATGATTACTCTCTTGATATGTGGTCATTGGGTTGTATGTTGGCGAGTATGATATTCCGCAAAGAACCCTTCTTCCATGGTCATGATAATTATGATCAATTGGTACGCATTGCAAAGGTCTTGGGAACTGAAGAGTTGTACGAATATGTTGAGAAATATCAAATTGAGCTAGATCCTAGGTTCAATGATATACTTGGAAGGTAAGCTAACTATTGTATATTTGAGTAATGCAGTTAGTTCATACTACTTTCTGTGAAGAGCCCCTTCGGCTCACCAGAGCCATACCGGGCTGATGTGTGTATATTAGACTTTGGCAACAGGCAATCAATGGAGTTCTAGCCTACCGGGAACAAGAAGTCAGAACCTGGCCCCCTCAGAGGCACGAGGAGTAATGGCCTATAGACACACCCATGTAGTTGGAAGCAGTCTGTCTGCCATCTACCAGGTCAGGCACCCAGAAAGGTAGAAATCCCAAAACAAACCACAGCTGGTTAAAAATTGCAAACCGAAAGTCGAACGAGCAAGCAGAACACCCCAATCAGAAAACGTGCGACTAAGCATGACGTCACTACAGCCACCGTGCCGCTGTCTGCAGCTCCCTGCTCCTTGGGAGGGGAAAGGGGGCCCCCCAGACCTGCCCCCCCTTCCCCTTCCAATCCAAGTTCTGAGGCTGTTGTGGTAAATTGTAATCAATCGACTCTGGTTCCATCCTTTGACCAGTGCTGAGCCTTATGGTGGTGGTCAGCTGTGCAGTGGTGTGCGAGCTAGGTGTAATTCAAGAAGTACTGTGGCTGCATGTGCCTAGGGTCACCTTCCCCTTGTGCCCTGTATGTACTTCCCTTGCAGTTTCGGGTTACCTTCCACAAACTGTTCAGGGACTACCTCCGCAGGATTCTTTTGCTGCTCGGTGATTGCCTGCCCTTGGGGGGTCAGCTGGGGGTTTTCCCTAACACTGTTTGGCCTTGGGTAGGAGGTAGTATCGTCATTGCCTGGGGCACAAGGTACTGTGCAGCCGTCTTATAATACGCATAGCGGTTGGTTTTCTTCCTCCTGGAGTCATTGTGCTTTTGTGAGGCGTTTCTTTTCTTTTGTTTTGCCTGGTAGGGGGTCTGCCTGGTGTGGCTGTAGGGACCATTTGTATTATTTTGGTGGCCCTCTGCTAGGTCCCTGTGATTGCACACGTCGCAGGGGTTCAGTTTTTTGTTTGTCTTGGTAGTTCTGGGATAACCGGTTAACAGTACCTTGCCTGGGATTCTCCTAGCAGTCAGCCTAAGGGCCTTGGGAAATTCCATTTAGGCTCATTGGTCCAATGGATGCTTCCTCAGTCCCATCTCACTTTGTGCGAGTTTGAAAGTTGCACTGTCTCATTGTCTCAGGGTGACACCATCTTTGCCTCCGCCATGCTGCCTGTTAAGTCAATGACACCTTTGACCCCAGAGTCCTGCAAGTGGTGTTCCTTGCCTGTACTCCAGTTCACCCAGTCCTCTGATACTGATATTCAGGAGCAGGCGGCATCCAGGGCAGAGGGTTTGGTGGACAGCTCTGCCCTCCTCCAAAGCCATCCTCTACGTCCTGATGTAGAAGATTCTGGAGCTGGAAAGGAGATGACTTTGGGAGGGGGGGGGGGCGGGCTTGGTCCCCATTTGACTCAGTTTGGGTGTAGGTACCTTCGGCACGGGGCTTGTTACAGGGGAAGGAGTTTTCCTATCCTCCCTCCCTATACAAGTTTGAGTTTGGCTCCTCTTGGGGTTTGGTTCCAGGTTTCTTTGTGTTTGGGTCCCACCTGAACACACACTGCTTCGGGTCCCACTTTCCGAATATTTTCAGCTTCTCGCATCCCGCCTAGGGAGGTTCGGGAGACCATTGTGGCTTACCTCCTGCAAGACCTGGATTATGCCTCGATAATGGATCCTTCTTCTTTTGAGTTTGGCTCCTCTTTTTTTCTTTTTTACTGGGTGCGTTACGAGGTGCTGGAGTCTTCATGTGTGGCAGACTGCCCTTTCTTTTCGATGGGGCATGGCATGTGTTCTGTTGAACATACCTCCGATGAGTTGGAACACCTCAATGCATGCTTGCTCGCCCCTGTACTTCCTCGTGATGTCGGCCAGGTGCAGCTTCACGTGCTTGTTCCCTCCCTTTTGGCATCTTCGTAGCTGAGGATTTGTGCGCCCTTGGGCATTTAGCTTCGGTCTTGCACTTCTTTTTCCTGCTGGAGCTGTTTTCGGATTGGCTGGAGGAGAATGCAGAGGAGCTGGGTTCTTGGCCAGAGTCCGGTGCACCTGTCTGTGGCTCAGGCATCAGCTGCCTTGATGAAGTTGTTTGCTCCAATTCTGAAGGAAGCGATGTCTGTTCTTTCCTTCTCGCCTTCCCTTCTTCCCTGTCCAGGGCGCTGGTCTCCCAGGTTGTCCGCAGGATTATTCGGTCCAGGCAGCCTGCGGTCTATCTCCATGCCCACGACGTTCGTAAATTCGCAGCTTTGGTTGGTGTTTTTGGAAATATGTCCTGGGGTGACATTCAGGCACAGGGCTTTTGCAGGTCGAACAGGATCCTTGCTGCACGATACCTCGTTAATCTTCCTGGCCCTTCTCGAGCGCGTGTAGCCTTGGGTTGCAGCCAGTTGTCTCGACTTCGAGTTGAGGAGCGAGTGGCGGATGCCTCCCGGGTAAGTTCCTCTTTTACTTTATCTTTGGTTAGGTAGCTCGGGGGAACCGAAGGGGCTCTCCACAGAAAACCAGGAGCCATCTGGTTGGTGTTGGAAAAGTTGTTCAATGTCAACCAATATTATTTGACTAGTTGTATATGGAAAGTGCTGAAATTGTCCCAAGTTTTAGTACTGCAGCGTAAATAGAAAGGGAGATTTTTTTTTTCAACGTTTTTTACACATTTTCAAGTCTACACTTCAGAACACACGTTTCAGATATAATTATTGTGACACTTTTCTGACACATTAGCATATACCTGGTTGATACCTGGTTGATGGGGTTCTGGGAGTTCTTCTACTCCCCAAGCCCGGCCCGAGGCCAGGCTTGACTTGTGAGAGTTTGGTCCACCAGGCTGTTGCTTGGAGCGGCCCGCAGGCCCACATACCCACCACAGCCCGGTTGGTCCGGCACTCCTTGTAATAATAAATAAAGGTTTAGAATTTCCAAAACATCTTTAGTTTTCCTAATACAAATGTTCAAAGTTCCCCCAAAAATAAAAAATTCTTAATTTTTTTCCAATTAAACTAATTATAATATTTGTTTAATATATGCTATTGTGATAGCAAAGAGTCATAGCTATGATTTCAGTTGACACTTTTGATTGATAATCGATTTTGACCATTTTGGAATAATTTTCACAACTACTTCAATATTTTTTTTCTCCCTTCCTATTTATGCTACGATGCCGAAACTTGGACCAGATGAAACACTTTTCGTATAGAACTTGTCAAAAAAGTTTGATTGAAATCGAACGAGTTTTCATTTTTGCATTTTTGGACCCAGATGCCATGTAATGAAACGTCATTTTCAGAGTGAGACCTGGAGGCTCCCCGGCATTCTTCCCTCAGGCCAGCAGTTTTTTTTTTGCATTTTTTATATTTAGCCTCTGAACAGGGGTTGGGGGGAGCTGGAGGGGAGGGAGGAACTGCGCAGACAGCGAAGCGCTTGTGCTTGTTTTAATTGCTTGTTTTCTGATTGGGGAGCTTGCTCGTTCGGCTTTTAGTTTGCAATTTTTAACCAGATGTAATTTGTTTTGGGATTCCTACCTTTCTGGGTGCCTGACCTGGTAGATGGCAGACAAAGGCTGCTTCCAACAACATGGGGGGGGGGGAATTGTCTATAAACCATTGCTTTTCATGCCTCTGAGGGGGGCCAGGTTCTGGCTCGTGGTCCCCGGTAGGCTAGAACTCCATTGATTGATGGGTGCCACCGTCTAATATTCTCACATCAGCCCAGTGTAGTTCTGGGGAGCCTCAGTGTCTCGCCCAGAAAATGGAGTTTCATTACATTCAATTGTTTTTATTTTTTTTCTGAATTTCTTTTTTTTTATTTTTTTTAACCCTCTGACTGCAAAACTATCTGGAACCTTTTATTCCAGATAATAAAACAAATATTGTATTTTTTGCATGGTCCAATTGCACTTGATATTAAATCATTATTATTTGTAAATAATGCCAAGCAAGTATTTGGAGTTAAACAGATTACTAGAAGAGATGATGGCAAACTGATTGTGTGTTAAATAAATTAGAGAGTTGGAAGTGAAAGAAGGCAGAAAGAAAAGTGGATATGTGAGCATGTGAGAAAGGGTGGACAGTGTGAAGAACGTATGTGATAATTTAAGGGACAAGACTGTGGTGAAGCAGTTGAGAGGGAAAAAGTGAATGTATTGTTGCTGTACTGTATATATTAATTCAGAGTATTGTGTCCTGGTCTCGTGAAGCATTGGGGGAGCTGCATTAAATAACTGTTGTATGTTGCTTGTTTATGTGATGCTACCACATAGTGTGAATTATATAATAAATGGACCAGTGAAATTTTTTTAATAGCTATAACTTTTTCACCATTCCTCTGAGCTTTGTGCTTTATGAATGTGGAAAAGTGGGGGGGTGCTAATGATTGATTGTGACAGTGAAGTGTAAATGTGTGTTATCATGAACATAAGAAATTCATATGAAAATTCTTAAGAACTGGTTTGGGAAGGCTTTTTGTGTGTTAAAAATAATTATTTTTCAGGCATTCACGGAAGCGATGGGAAAGGTTTGTCCATAGTGAAAATCAACACTTAGTATCACCAGAAGCTCTTGACTTTTTGGACAAATTACTACGATATGACCACCAAGAGCGCCTCACGGCTCATGAAGCTATGGAACATCCATATTTCTACCCTATTGTAAAGGAACAAGGTCGCCACATGAGCTCACCAACACCTGCTCCTCCTGCTCTGACTGGGGTGGCAGAGTAGAAATGGTGAGTATTATTTCGTCACTAGTCTTTCTCCAAATACAGTAAACTGGATCTAGATGGTGAGATTTAATATGATCCACTTTTATATAGGTTTAAAAATTAAGGCCACATTTATGTTTGTCATTTCCTGGTTTTATGCTTTTTACAAGTCATTAGTACAGGTGGATGCATGTTTAGTACCCATATCTGGGGGATCCTTTAGTATTTTCCTGAAGCTATTTCGCTGAGATTGCTCTATGCAAATGAGTCATCAGATGCAAGAGTTCTGTTTGGCTCACAAGGCCTAGAGCTATAACTTGGCCCCCTCCCCTCAGAGGCAGAGAGAGCAAGTGGCAAAACACCCCCACCATCAGGAAAACATCCATATAGTTGGCAAAGCTTTACAGACAACTGAAGAGTTAACAAAGCCCAAAGCCTCAAGTGCCAAACAGCTTTGCAAGCAATTCACACAAAATAAAACATTCAAAATTAGCGCTAAACTCGGAGTACCGAATACCATGACTAGGCAGCCTGACTTCTGCACTTCTGCATGTAGCCAACCTTCTTGCCAGTTCTTTTGGTGATGTCTTTGTAGTCCTATTTCTGACTTTCAGATGTGGCACGCTCTGCTTCAAGCTAAGTATGTGCTGTCCTTAGACTTATTTATGTGGGGAAAATTGATCTGTGTTATATTTTTCAGTTTTTGCTACATGTGCATGTTTATCTGGCTTTGTTGTGCTTTGGGCTGCATGTGCTCTGGGTTTCTTCACAGGGGTGCCCGCCAGTATTGCCCTTGCACTGACGGATATCTTCTCGTGTTCCAGAGTTTGTCTGTGATAGGCCAGGACTCCTGAGGTGGAGAACGTTGCTTAACACTTTCCCGTCCCCACCGTTTGCTCACTAGACTACCTCGAGGTGCGCCGAGTATTGGCCATGAGAGCTCGGCCAGACTCAAATATTTATACTCTTAAGTTTTCTCACCTCAATTTTTGTCTAAAGCCGTTAATTTTGGCATCTTTTTGTTCGCAATAAAATTCCCTACATGGAAATATACATATGAAGTCTAAAAGCCTGGTGTGCCACCCGCACCAAACTCCCAAATCGGCTGAGGGTTACCCGTGAGCGGGCGACACCACCAAAATGTGTGTGTTCTGGGTTTCTCACCTAAATTCTCGTTATACATCATGCAAAGTGGTATCAATTTGTTCACAATAGAATTCCCTACAGGGTTATATTCATATACAGTCCAAATATCCCCCCCCCCCCAATCATTTTACCATTGGTGTGCAGATGAGTGCTTGCTCATGGGTAATGCTCAGCGGACTTTCTAGTTTGCTGTGGGTAGCGCACATGTTTATTTTTATCTTATATACATATATTCCTTTAGAAAAATCTATTGCGAACAAATTGATACCAAAATGAACAATGTAACACGAAAATTGATGCGAGAAAACACATTTTAGTGCGGGTGTTGTGGGTGTAATTACCAAAGTGTAATTACCCAAGTGTAGTTACAGGATGAGAGCTACGCTCGTGGTGTCCCATCTTCCCAGCACTCTGTCATATAACGCTTTGAAACTATTAACGGTCTTGGCCTCCACCACCTTCTCACCTAACTTGTTCCAACCGTCTACCACTGTTTGCGAAAGTGAATTTTCTTTTATTTCTTCGGCATATGTGTTTAGCTAATTCAAATCTATGACCTCTTGTTCTTAAAATTCCAGGTCTCGGGAAATCTGGCACTTTAAGAACATGAGGTCATAGATGTGCGGATGGGTGCTCGCTCACAGGAAATGCTTGGCCGATTTTCGAGTTTGCTGCAGGTGGCATGCCAACTGTTTTGACTTTACGTGCATATAATCCTGTAGGGAATTCTATTGTGAACAATTTGATGCCAAAATGAAAGACGTACAACGAAAATTGAGGTGAGAAAACTGAAGAGAGCATACACATTTGTGTACAGGTGTTGCGGGTGTGCCAATGGCTGCTTGCTCACGGGTAACACTTGGCCGTCTTTCAGCTTTGCTGCGGGTCGGGTGCGCCGGACATTTGGACCTTGCATGCGAATGCCCATGTAGGGAATTCTATTGCAAACACATTGATTCAAAAAATGAACGACGTAACACAAATTGAGGTGAGAAAATTGAAGAGTATACTGTACATATTTTACTTCTCTTGAGCGCTCACGGGTAATGCTTGGCCGATTTTTGGGTTTGGTGCGAATGGCACACCAGGCTTTTGGACCTTGTATGCATATACTCCTGTAAGGAATTCTATTGCGAGCATATTGATATGAAACTGAATGACGAAACATGAAAATTGAAGCGAGAAAACTGAAGAGAGTATACACATTTTAGTCTAGCCACGCGCTGACATGGAATGCCCGGCCCCACTTGAGGTAGGCTGGGGCATGCGCGCTGGTGGTGGAGGCAAAGTGTTAACCCTTTCCCTGCTGGAAAACGTTATTGTTGTCCTAAAATCAAAACAAATATTTTGCGGGATGACGACAATACCGTCCAAAATTAAAATATTTGTCAATTCCATTTATTGCCCAATTATTATGGGACTTGTTTTAAAATGCGTGCCAACGTCTTCCCATTCTCTATACCCCACGTGCCATCACTACACTGTTGCGTGGGTGGCCACCCACCCACCTTCCCTACCCTTGAGTTGAAATAAGTGCCCGTTCTGGTTGTTTTACTGCATGTATATTTTGTTACTGCATTTATAAATATGAAACAACACATAAGCGAATGATATAGTGTAACAAACACAATGTAGGGAATGAATAACTACTGTAAACAATGACAAAAATCCGGATTGTTTTTCACATGACGATGTACAGTATTTTATGTTATTGGCAATCTTGCATATTTAAGGTCATTATATTATATATAATATTATCCAAACTAGATATAGATATATTTATAATAGATATATTATCTAAATAGTAAGATATATTACTAGATATATTATCTAAATAGTAAGATATATTACTAGATATATTATCTAGTATCCATATATTATCTAAACTCTATTGCGAACAATTTGATATGTAAATGAATGACATAGCACAAAAATTGAGGTGAAGAAACTGTAAAGATTATAAACATTGGAGTGTGATTGTCCACTCACGGGCATCGTGCGTCTTACCTTGTGGTGCACTGCGGGCAGTGTGTTTAGAGAACTGTATTGATGTTAGTTTGCACTTCAATGAGCTTGTGATTTGAGTATGTGGTATGTGATTGTAATGTCCCTGATTGTCATCATTGTTTGTGAAGATCAAATGTAGATTATTTTTGTTCCTAGTTGGCTCCATTATCTGCTGGTTAAGTGAAAATTTGTCACAATCTAGTTCTAAACCTTTTGGTTATTTTCAGATAAATTTCCCCTGTATAATATTGTTTGCTATTCTCCATCTCAGACTGGGCAGGTTGAAGTCTGCAAGGAAGATATTAGGTATTGGTTAGGCCAGATTATAGAGGCTATTCTCTATTTTGTTTATCTGTTTTGTGAATTCCTCAACTATTGCATTTGCCATTTTTTATATCAGAATAATAACCAATTTTATTGCTCTATCCATACTCCCAGTACTTACCACCTCATTTGTATTCTTCCCTTACCACTAACTCTGCAGACCCTAAAAATAGTTACTCACAATCATGAAAATCCTGATTGATTTGGTTCTGGATTCATTCCAAAATTTAAAAAGTAGTGGAACCTCGGCTTACGAATGCCCCTATTTACGAATTTTTCGGGCTATAAGCTCAATTCCTTAAAAAAAAATTCTATTTGGTTGACGAGCTTTGCCTCAAGTTGCGAGTTTGTTGATACAGGTATGGGTCGACTGAGCTCGTGGTTCCTGGTGGAACGGGCAACTGCGCCTCGGTTTAATGGTGCTTCCCACGTAGTGACGATCGTGCTTGAATTTTTTGTAAAGAATATAATTGTTTTTCAGCTTTTTTTTGGTTTCTAAGTATAAAAGTAATTATTTTATACCATGTCATGGGTCCCAAGAAAGTCAGTGGTACGGTTCAACCTTTGAAAATCACCATAGAGGAAAGTCTCTATGGAATGCTCTTGCTCATCCTTAATGAGATGAGCAAGTAGCGAGCCACAACCAGGTCCTAGTGGTATGCAGGCAAAATGTGAGTGAGAGAGAGAGAGAAAAGAGAAAGAGAGGGGACGAGAGAGAGAGAGAGAGAGAGAGGGGGGGGGGGGGGGGGGAGAGAGAGGGAGGGAGGGGGAGGACGAGAGAGAGGGGGAGGGGATGATAAACATGGAGAGAGAGAAGGGGGAGAGAGAGAGAGAGGGGGGGGGGAGAGAGAGAGAGGGGGGGGAGAGAGAGAGGAGGGGATGTGGGGGGAGGGAGGGGGAGAGAGAGAACGAACGAACCCCAGAGAAGTCATCACTGCCTGATGTTATAATGGAAAGGGGGACTCCTCCCCCACTTTCCTCCTCCTAACCGTCTTCCATAAGCTAACAAGTCATCAATATAGGTAAGCTATAACTTGAACATATTATAGTACAAAATATTTGTGTTTATTATGTATGAAATGTATTTTGAAAGTTAATATTTTTGGGGGTGTGGAACAGATTTTAAATTTACATTTCTTACGGGAAGATTTGTTTCTGGTTACAAATTTTCAGGTTATAAGCTGTCTCTGGGAACAGATTAAATTTGTAAATGAAGGTACCACTGAACTGTGTTTTATCGGTATATTAATTACTTTTTCTTCTAAATTATAGAATACAGTACTTTTTTGTATCCTGATTCAGACTGGATACAAGAGAAACATGCTTTGATCAAATTCTATTCAGATAATGTGTAAATCTACATAAATGTGTGGGTACAGAATATAATCCACTATTGTTTGCTAAAGTTCTAACTTTATCAAATATTATTTGGTAATGCAAACACATTTAGTTAGATATCAGTAAAATACTTTCCTTTCTAACTAGTTTTGTACTGGCAGGTACTGATGCATCCACCATTAAGTGGAACATAAGTTAACCAGCCTTATGTGGAACTGCCCTGGAGTCTGGGCCTTGCAGCTTGTGCTTTGTGAGTGCTGCACTGATCACCAAGGGTCTTGTGCCACTTACCCAGCCTCAACTTGTTAAGATTTGGAACACAGAGCCACCACTGATTGTATATATTATATATTTATATTATATATATGATCAAGTGTAAGCAGTATATGATGTGTGTGTGGGTGTGTAAAATGGTACACAAGGGATGACTCGCTTAAACATCCTTATGACTTTGAAAATCACAAAGGCTTGAAACAGTGCTGAATGATACTTCAGGAAATCAGATGACTGTTTTTTGTTCAGTAGAACTTGCTTATTAAACTAGATTGTTGAATATGAAAGATATGCAAATCAAGTCATTGATCCGAAGATTTGTTTTGAAAATGTGATTCATGCTTAAAGTGAATCACTTGATCATTGGCTGTCCTCAGTAGTATGGTTTAATTTAATTTTTTTTTTAATAAAGCTCAATTAGTTGCTTTTACAGTATTTGATTTTTGGCAGTGAACTTTCCTGGATGTTAATATTGATCATGGACCATTTTATTAATATATTTTTTATAAAAAATAACTAGCATATATCTGCAGCTACCACTAAGACTGGTCTTGAGGATGACTTAAGTGGACTGATGCAACCAAAATGGGCAGAAAATATTTCTGTATCGGTGCAGTTATTATAGAAGTATTCCATGCACTGGAAGATGGTATATCATATAAGGATTATCATGCTTGTAAATAACTCATCTTTCATTTGGACTAACTTAAGGATGTTACAAAATTTTTGTTGCAGTTTGTGGAGTAACAGTTATTTAAAAAAATATTAAAGATTAGTTATCAGTCATTTCAAGCCAAATTCTGGTGAACACACTTTGTGAGTGATTGAACTATGTTCAATGTAAGTGCTCTCAAGGAAATCCCTATTTCTTATGGTTATTAAAATGTTGTAAGTACTTGTGTTTTGTTCACCTTGAAACATAATGTTGCCCCAAGGGTATGGAACTACATTTAGCCATGATGGCTGCCTCGTGTCATGTTATTCCCTGAATATTTAGATTAAAAAAATGAGGTGTAAGAAAACTAGCAAATGTGCATTGTCTTTAAATGGTTTCTTGGCACTGAAGGATCTTTGAACAGATTATAAAGAAATATATAAATTATACATCAGAAAAATGTTACAGTTTGTCAACACACATTGGTTTTCTTATTGTATATTGTGTAATAAAAATTTTAAAGTTTTGAATGTATGTTGCATTTAAGGTGTGTTGGCAGTGTTCATAAATTTTAATTTCAGAGTGGCTGTAATCATGTATTACGAGTAATGTTTACTTGTAATCCATGTATTATGAGTTGTATTAACTTAGGAAATTTTGCAATTATATTTATTAACTGGAAAATATCAAATTATTTGAATGTTATAACAAGTGTAACAATTAATGCAATATGAAGAGGGCATTTTTTTTGCTATGGAAATATTGAATAAAACTGATTTCTGCAGTTTGAAAAACTCATTACAACCCAGTGTAATGTGGAGATATTTTTATTATTGCAAGGCCAGACCTTTATTTTAGTAATTTAGCTGGTCTATAATTGTAATTTTTACCAAACATTACATAAAAATAAATTTTAATTGAATACTCATTTTATTAATAGCTAATCCAACTTTGAGATTACTGTAGTCATTTATTTTGGTAAATTTAGCTTACTAATTTTATTAGATAATTGCTGTAGATGACTAGTATTGATTATAATGTACTTAATTTTTTTTACAAGTTGCAGGAAAGAACTAGTATGTTTTAAACATAAATTTTTTAATTGTGTATAATCTAGTATTGTGCCATAGTACAGTATAACTAAATTTCTTGTTTTGTGTGCAAGTAATTATCAAAAGGTGCCAAACCTGGGAGACTGTGTAACACCAAAAGTGCAGGATATTCAATATGGCGTTTGAGTATTGGAGGGAGTGACCACTTTTGCACTAAGTATGCCAATACGAAAGCAAGATGCACAAGGTGTGATATCAAAGGTATTCGATTCGCCAAGGATTCTATCTAGGTACAGTTGGAAACCAAGACGTGCACATCCTGAAAATCTGGGCATCTAACAAGGATATGCACGATTGTAGGATGGACAATGTAGTTCCAAATAAATGGAGCGTTGCCCTGCTCCTTAACCCTTTAACTGCGCAGCCTATAAATATGACTTCTCCCCCCCCTCCCCCCCAGTTTGCAAGAAATGAAACCTCTGGAAAAAATTCTATTTTCTTCTGAAAGTGTCAAAAACCCCTCCCTGTATATGGGTATAGCAACGGAAGTTCGAAATTGTACTTACTTTGGCTGCTATGGGGTCCGAAAGGTGGGGCGTGACGTCATCATTCCCCATGCGCCAGAGCAGTATGCTCCTGGGGTGGGGCACGCGAGTTGCCGCGAATATATTTTTGTTCATTTTTTGCGCACAGTTCCAAATACATTTTATTTGTTTTTAATAATATATATAATGAACACGTACACTATATTATGGCAGTAAAACATCCGTACTGTCCGAAGACACTGTGTTACGTGCATGACACTTGTGTACACATATGTTGCACATATTTACCATGTATCATGCTAATTTATGTATATATACAATCTATTTACAGAATAAACAGTCACACACTATATACATTCACCATCAACACATTCAGAACACCGCGAGTGTGAGCTGTCAAACCCAGCCAGCCTTCCCTCACTCCTCCAACATTGTATTCACCAACATTACTCCTCCAAATCATAGTTATTCACACCCAATGAAAATGAAAAATGTCACATGAAAATGTTCTTTTATGTATATTTACAACATATGTATACACTGTCACACACTGTATACATTCACCATCAACACTCAGAACACCGCGAGTGTGAGCAGCCACACCCAGCCAGCCCTCCCTCCTCCCTCCAACATCTTACTCGCCAACATTGCTCCTCCCACCTTTGTTATTGTTCTTATACACTAATTACACATGTTATATATACCTATCTACAGGTTTTATTTACCAGAACTATGCAAGTAAGCCAGTATTGTGTCCAAACAGTACAGTGGCCACCATACACTGCATGACAAATCAGACAGCAGACGACGCCACGATTACGACGTCACCTCCCTCACCAAAATAGCTCCTCACAACATACTCCTGGTACTGTTATTACACTATTCACACACACTGTATATACCCATGTACATGTGTGTTCCCCATAGCGAACCACGAAGGCGAGCGAAACAAGAGTTACTGCCACACAGTGAGGCTACCTCAATTATCTCCCTTCCTCACCAAAATTCCTCCTTCCTACGCACAACGCTAATTATAACCACAATCCTGGTCACTAATACCTGTAAATGAATAATTGACCACAAGTTTATTTTGAAAAGGAACCTAAAAAGTAGTTTGAAGATTCCTAGATGGACGAAATAATGCTGTGGTGCTGTGGCTAGCGCTGTGAACATCGTGAACAGCATTGAATCACTGATATTTGAACATTGTACCCAGTCATTATCACACTCGGGCTCTTCTATAATACTATCATGGCTAAATAAAACAATTATATATATATATATATTGACAATATTAGGCGATGCTGTGGTCACACGCTGAACAGCAGTGCTGTGCGCTCATGCTGCGAGCGCCAGCCTTGGTGGCTCACTCACTACTGAGGCTATGACACCCGGCAATGTGGACCATGATTTTTTTTAAAGATGGCGTCTAATTACAAGAGCCCTGAGGAAGCTGATGTGAACCCCATGTAGCCGTGGGAGTTTTAAATGGGACGTGAAAAATAAAACCACCCGGAGGCTCTTTGCGAACCCGAAGCCTGGGCCTGCAGGCGCGTTGCGCAGTTAAAGGGTTAAAGTGTTCGTGAGTTGTACATGTATGGGCATTGCGTAACCTCGCCAGAGCTGTTTCCCACCGCTGGTTACGGTTTTAGGAGGAAGGCTAAGGGGACAGATTACCCTTAATTAAGAGCATGCAGTTTGTTACCAGTAATAGAAGACCAACGGGCATGGATTGAGGAATGACTGACTAGGTAGAAGTCGGAATAAGGAAAGCCCTTGCAGGAAATAGTAAAAGTATGGATAACCATCTTAGCAGCAGCATCTGTACGCTCATTAATAAAGTATTTTGTGCGTGTATTTCTATCTCTGTGCGTGTTTATTTCAGTCTGTACCTGTTCCCCCCCCCCCCCCCCCCCGTCTCGGGATGGGGCACATGGGTGAAGCTAACGAAGATAGAGGAGTTGGGAGTGTGTCGTGAGTCAGGACGGTTGCAAAAACTGAGGAAGGGAATGTTGGGAAAGTAGTGCGATGCAATGCATAAGCATAGTAAGTAATTATCAAAAGAAGGCACCAAACCAGGAAGGCTATGTAGCACCACCAAATGTGCGGAGTAATCAGAGGGCGCTAAATATCACCAAAGATGCTGATACGAGAACAAACGCATAAGGCAAACTATATCAAAAGTATCGGATTCACCAAGAATGCTATTGAAGGACAGTCGACCGTGAGGGATGGTTGGAAAGCAAGACATGCTCATCCTGGAAGTCGGGACATTCAACGAGAATGTGCATGACCATAAGAGGGAACAATGCAATTTGGACAATAAGGAGAAGGGCGGCACTATATTAAGTGACAGTGAGTTAAACGTGTATGGCCAATACGTAACCTAGCCAGAGCCATTTCCCACTGCCGGTTAGTGGTAGGAGGAAGGACACACGACTTAAGAGTATGCAGTTTGTTACCAGTAACAAAAGACCAACAACCCTGCCAACAGGCAAGGATGGAGGAATACCTTTATGGGAGATGGGACAAGTGTGGATAGCTTCCTTAGCAGCAGCATCCGCATGCTTATTTAAAGACACCAACATGGCTGGGAACCCAGCAAAACTCTTACCGACTTAAATTTACTGGAGATAAGACACAGCCAATGTTGAATCTCGATGACCACTGGGTGGACCGAATTAAAGGACCCCCCAAAGCCATGAGGGCACTTAGAGTCAACTACAACCACAAAGGAGGACTGACAACGAGAAAGCGGGAGACAAAGAGCATAGAGAATAGCATAAAGTTCTGCTGTGAAGATGCTAGCCTCCAAAGGAAGGCGACACACACAAGTGTGGTCAGGAAAAACAACAGAGTAGCCCACACCGTCAGTAGACTTAGACCCATCTGTGAAGATGGAAGATGGAGTGGGAGTGTGAAGAAGAGTGCTAAAGGAAAAGGCGTTTCAGAACTGTAGGAAGGGATAAAAGCTTTAATGATGCGGGTCAGGGAAGTACAAAATTTGGGAAGGGGGACCCTCTACGGGGGCAAGGACAGAACAATACGAGGAGAAACATTGGTAATACGAACCGAGAGAGAATCTTGTAAGCGAGACAAACGGACAGAAAGAGGAAGGTGGTGAAGAGGAAATATGTATCTCCAGGTTGTGTCATAAGCCTTTTCCAGGTCAAAAAGGAGAGCAACAACGGAGGTCTTTGCAGCAAAAGCAGCACGAATATAGTGCTTCCAGTTCACTAGAACATCAGTTGTGCTACGGCACTTCCGAACACCAAATTGAGAAAGAGAGAGGTGGTGATGGTGTTCCAAGAACCACATCAGACGAACATTTACCATACGCTCAAAGAGTTTGCAGGCACAACTCGTGAGTGCAATAGGGCGGAAGTCCTTAGGGGATGTCCCGAGAGACCCTGGTTTCTGAATAGACAGTACAACGGCATCGAGCCAGTCCTCAGGGACTGACGACGATTCCCAGACCTGATTATACAGACTCGGTAAATACCGAGACGTGCAAGGAGGGAGATGGCGAAGCATCTCATAATGAACTTCATCCGAGCCCGCTGCCTTGGAACCGCAGAGGGCAAGGGCAGACTGAAGCTCAGAGAGAGAGAGAGAGAGAGAAAGGGATCGTTATAGGGAAGGCGGAGATGAGTGTGGAAATCTAAGGGATGAGATTCAAGAATGGGCTTACGAAGGAAGGATGGATTGAGGAAGATTAGAACCAGAGCTAACAAGAAAAGTGGGAACGCAGTTCGGTCGCAATTTGCACTGGGTCCGCCACAAGAGTACCACGGAGGTGAAGAACCGGCGAGATATCTGGAATGAACTTACCCGCAATCTTGAGAATCTTCTTCCAGATCTGCGGTGGCGGAGTATCGGTGGAATAATGGAAAGGTAAGATTTCCAACTCTCACGCTTAGCTATACGAATGGTCCTACGGGCCACCGCACTTGCTTTCCGAAACAGAATAAATGAATCAGCTGTAATTACTTAAGTGTAGTTACAGGATGAGAGCTACGCTCGTGGTGTCCCGTCTTCCCAGCACTCTGTCATATTACATATTGTCATATTGTTTACAGTCTCCGTGGTGTAGTGGTAAGACACTCGCCTGGCGTTCCGCGAGCGCTATGTCATGGGTTCGTATCCTGGCCGGGGAGGATTTACTGGGCGCAATTCCTTAACTGTAGCCTCTGTTTAACGCCACAGTAAAATGTGTACTTGGATGAAAAAACGATTCTTCGCGGCAGGGGATCGTATTCCAGGGACCTGCCCGAAACGCTACGCGTACTAGTGGCTGTACATGAATGTAACAACTCTTGTATATATCTCAAAAAAAAAAAAAAAAAAAAAAAAAAAAAAAAAAAAAAAAATATAACGCTTTGAAACTACTGACGGTCTTGGCCTCCACCACCTTCTCACCTAACTTGTTCCAACCGTCTACCACTCTGTTTGCGAAAGTGAATTTTCTTATATTTCTTCGGCATCTGTGTTTAGCTAGTTTATATCTATGACTGCTGTACTCACCTATTTGTGCTTGTAGGGGTTGAACTCTGGCTCTTTGGTCCCGCCTCTCAACTGTCAATCAACTGGTGTACAGGTTCCCTGAGCCTATTGGACTACCATATCTACACTTGAAAATGTGTATGGAGTCAGCCTCCACCACATCACTGCCTAATGCATTCCATTTGTCAACCACTGTGACACTAAACAAAATTATTTCTAATATCTCTGTGGCTCATTTGGCCACTCAGTTTCCACCTGTGTCCCCTAGTGCGTGTGCCCCTTGTGTTAAATAGCCTGTCTTTATCTATCCCTGTCAATTCCTCTGAGAATCTTGTAAATGGTGATCATATCTCCCCTAACTCTTCTGTCTTCTAGCGACGTGAGGTTTAATTCCCGTAGTCTCTCCTCGTAGCTCATACCTCTCAGCCCGGGTACTAGTCTGGTGGCAAACCTTTGAAATCTTTCCAGTTTAGTCTTATGCTTGATTAGATATGGACTCCATGCTGGGGCTACACACTCCAGGATTGGTCTGACATTGGTGTTATACAGAGTTCTGAATGATTCCTTGCACAAGTGTCTAAATGCCGTTCTTATGTTACCCAACCTGGCATATGCTGCTGATGTTGCTATCTGTCGGCGTCGGTGTCTCTTCCAGGCTGCACGCTTACAGCGGACAGCCAGAGCACAGTCTGCATTCCACCAGGGAACACACTTCCATGTCCCGCGGGAGGGAGAGCGAGGAATAGATCATAGGGTAGCATCGAAGATGGCATCAAGGAAAAGGAGGAGGGCACAAGGAAGAGGCAGAGAGGAGAGGTCAGTGAGAGTGGAACGGAGGGTGAATAGGTTCCAGTCAACTTTGGCAAACTGCCACCTAGGGAAGGAAATGGGAGGGTGAAAAGAGAAAAGGAAATAAAGATGGGGAAATGGTCAATGTTATGGAGGTCTTCAAGAACCTGTCACGTGAGATCTAAGTAAAGGGATGACGAGCAGAGAGAAAGATCAAGACAATTAAAGGGTGCGAGTTCGAGAGTCCACATGGGTGAGCTCACCAGAATTCAGAAGAGAGGACGAACGGTTCGAGACGGCGGCCTCGGGTGTTTGTCAGAACATCACCCCAAAGGGTGTGTCGACAGTTGAAATCACCCAACAGGAGCACTGGCTCTGGCAAGGAGTCCTGGAGGTGCTTAAGATCAGAAAGGGAAAGCGGGACATTTGGGGGGAAAGGTAAATGGAACAGACTGTATACCATTTACTCACAAAAACACGGGCAGCATAACAATGTATAGGCGATGGAAACAGTAGGGAGACGAAGGGAATATCAGTATGAATCAAGAGAGCAGTGGAGTTATGGGCCCCAGTAAGAGCTGGGGGGAGAGAAAGAAAGGAATAACCACAAAAGTGACCAGGACGAGCAACAAGCATCAGTTCCTGGAGACAAACACAAAGTGATGAAAACTGTGTAATCAGAAGTTGGAGTTCATGGAAGTTGGCATAAAATCCACAAATATTCCATTGGAGAATATATATTATCAAAAAGACAAAGGACAGCAACAGAGAACAATGAAGAAACAGAGGTAAAGAAGAACACAGTATGTTAAATAAGCTCAGGATCAGGATCTGGGTTAGTAAAATTAAGATTAGGGGGCATGGGTAAACTGAGTAAGGATGGAGTGAAGGGAGCGGAAGGACAGACCAGAGGCGGATGGGTAGGGTCCGGAGGAGGAGACAACCGAGAGGGGAGGGGCAGAAACTGGGGAGCACACCTCAGCAAGAGCAGCAACTGAGAGGGCATCGGGGGCTAAAAAAAAAAAACTCCATAGCCGAGAAAGGGGGCCCGACCACCGAAATGGAAGGGGACAGAGCGAGAGAGTCAGAGTTGGGGGGTGAGAAAGCGATGCCTTTTTACCTGCCAGGGAGGACGGAGAAGAGACAGGCTTACATTTCTGACTCAAAAGAGAAAGGAGTGAACAACATGAAGATTGCTGGGAGGGTGATGGACATCAGCCTGGACAGACAGGCGGCGTGGAGGGCCATGAGACTGGGAAGGGGGGGGGGGATGAGAAGAAGGATTGGGGAAAGAAGGAAAAGACGACACAGGAGACATGGCAGACTGGGTAGAAAGGGGGGGGGGGGGGGGGGGGGGAACTTCAGATGGAGAACCAGGAGGGGGCCCCTTCGGGACAGAACGTAAAGGAACAGGGGATGATGTGGTGGGCATCTCCGGGTCTAAGATCTGGAAACAGTTGAGAGACTGAATAAGATGGGAAGGACGAGGAGAGGTAGAATGCAACACGTAAGCATAGGATACGCCAGCAAAAGGGGTGAAACGGCGAACTTGGCATCAAGTTTCAGGAATAGGCAGACAATCCCGGTGTTTCAAGTTGAGGACGGCTTCCTCAAGTGTGTAGTGTATACATGAGCGGGAGAAGGTAGAGTGGGTAGTGGGTAGAGTAGAGTGATCATCGGCCCCACACATGGGGCATAGATAGAGTACTTGAGCATTTGAGGATACCATGAGCCGAACTTCCAGCACTTATTGCAAAGTCTAGGAGAGGGAA